>NW_006784763.1:1804214-1878772 GCF_000442215.2 Lipotes vexillifer | reverse complement strand
GGTTCAGCACAGAAGCAGAAACTCGGGAAATTAGGTGTTCTCTCTTTTCTGAGCTCTGGAATCAGTGACTGTGCTCAACAAGATGGAAAAGACCACAGAATTCTGGTCTGATCATCTTCTAATGAATAAGATGAGTCACAATGTGTACCTGAAATCCTCTACTCCCAAATGTGACAAAGATAATGGCTAACATTCCCATATGCCTGCCATCTGTTTGAACCTGCTTCTAAAAATAATTTGAATCCAATAGATTAATAATTCTAGAAATTTAAAATACATTCTAATTATAGGACAGACATTCTTTCTGTTGCATTCCCAGGTACTGTAATCTACAACAGAAAAAGCAATCAAGAAAACAGGCGTTCAGATACTTGCTGTCACTCACATAACACACAACAGCCAAGTATATGTTCCTGCCATTTGTTGCTTGACAGAAGGATTCTCGGAGCTCAAAGAGGGGTGAAAGGGCACCTAATGAGGAAATATCATCATTGCAGTCGGTTGGGGAGGTTTCAGTCATTTTACTGAGTTAAGCACCACTGGGGAATCTCTTGCATTATGACAGGAGTCCATCAATGTTTTTGAAAAAACATATTGCATCAGCATTTTTAAAATAACCTCATTTGGAGGGTGGCGGAAGACAGTGTTGTAAAGCTTTTCACATGAAGCACTATATCAAAAGGTAATTGATATTTAAATTCTCATTCATCTGTATTATCCCTAGGTGTACTTTTTCTAGAAGAAAAAAACTATTATTTTTTTATTCAAAATTTATGTTAAAGTTCGATTGTTCATCTAATAAAATACATGAAAATAACATTGATTTTTATACATATTGGCTTTTGTATGATTATTATAAACTGCAACCTTCATACAAGTGATAAGGCATCACTAAATATATACATTCTAACCATGCTGTGGACTATTTCTGGGGGATGATATATGTTTAAATGTATCATTAATAATCAAGCTTTATATAAAATTATAAAATAAAAATTTACGAAATCTTTAGCAAGATGACTACTTCTAACATTTAATAATATTAAGGGAGTAAAAGACTGTGATAAATGGGGAGATTATATTTGAATTATTAAAAGTAGCAGTGCTGGGCTTCCCTGGTGGCGCCGTGGTTGAGAGTCCGCCTGCCGATGCAGGGGACACGGGTTCGGGCCCCGGTCCGGGAAGATCCCACATGACGCGGAGCGGCTGGGCCCGTGAGCCATGGCCGCTGAGCCTGCGCGTCCGGAGCCTGTGCTCCGCAACGGAAGAGACCACAACAGTGAGAAGCCCGCGTACCGCAAAAAAAAAAAAAAAAAGTTAGCAGTGCAAAGAGAAAGGAAGGCTACAAGTATACATTAAATAGAGCATTAATTTAAGCATTATCAACCCTGTTGTGGAACAAATATACATAGAATATTAAGTAAAAGTGGAGTATGTGCTAATAAAATGGATCTCTCTTGTATTTCAAATATGTAAATCATATGAAATAACTGATGCTAGAAAAATATTGTGTCATCTATGATAGGAGGCTTTCATGTTCAAACCTTTTGAGTGACTCTAAAAAGTCTGACCTTTCCATCTTTATATTATTTCTTAATGAAAGAAAAATCATGTTTAAAAAAGTATGAAGTTTTGACCAAATAAATAGTATAGTTATTGTAAATATAATTTATGTTTCTCTGGCTACCCTGATTGATACAGGTAGGCTGAAGTTCTTACTTTCTTTTAAATTTGAGAGTTCTGGGAATGGGAGGGAGATTTTTTTTCAGGGACAAAAAATTTATTGTCTCAGAAATTATGGAGATAATTCTACTTGTCATTAACCCAGTTTAGTCTTAGCCCTATAGAGTCAGATAGTGACAATAAAACATTTATGCACCACCTGGGAGATTTCTGGAATCACTTCCTAGACTTTCTGACCAGTCAGAGGACCCATAATCATCCATGCCAATATTTAACTTGGAGTAGATTCCATTTCCAGAAAGGACCAAAGTGTAGGTGGATCTAAGGTGGTTTTGAAAAATGCAAGAGGGCCCTCAGAACTCCCAGCAACTGAGGTTTGAAATCTTTTCCTAAACCCAACAGTAATGCAAAGCCATATTTCATGTGATTAATTTTTGTATATAAGTTATCACATTAGAGTGGGGTTGTAGTGTATAAAATTAGTATGCTAAAAATCTAGAGCAAATATTAAACTTAAGCATAGAGATTTGGAAGAATATTTGAACTAGAAAAACAATTTGGGGACATGTAAAATAGATAAGGTGATCTGATTAGTTTTGCAAGCAATAATTGGGAATATTTATTAATTTTCAGGATGACTGTGTGTTGAAAGAGAATTTTTCTATGAATATTTCATGATTTGCATGGTCCAAGACATCTAATCAAGGGAAATGTTTGAATAGCAAAGGCCTGGAAAGATAGAGGTTTAAAGATGTCTACCCAGAGACATTTGCTTCCATAAATAAAGACAAAAACTTTCCCCTCCCGTCCTTGGAGAGTTTGTTTACATTAAAGAGGAATTAAGTCCTTCTCTGGAGAGGTGGGGGAGGGAAGGGGCAGGTGTGCCAGCATCACCTATATAAGCGCATAGTCTCATAGTTTGGGGGTTGCTCTCCTGTAATGTAAACCAACTACATATGCAGATGAAATATGATCCTAAGTCAGTCACCTTGTGGGAATTTGGAATATGGGGAACTGACACAAAATGCTACTGTATGAGTAATAGACTGTTTTCTCTGATCCAGAAGCTTCACACTTATTCCCATGTGAGCATGCTTGCTCTCTCTATATATATTTAATATATATATATATATACACACATATATAACTGATAGTGATATTTTAAAATAAGGTATTGCAAAATATGGTTAGGATGTTCAAATGGACATTTGTTTTGCAGACTCTGCAAAAGTGCGTGTAGAACATTTTTTAAACAAATATTTGTATGTATTGAATCTGAAAATTTAGCTAATGCTATAGATCATGAAGTTTTGAATAAGGTGTTCCCTTTTCCATTAAATCATTTTCATTTTCAACATAAAGATAAAATGATGGAAACTAATAATTTCAGTAAAGAATATGCTAAATGCCACTAATAAGGCTAGAATGAGTGCCATGACATAGTGATACATTCTTCAAATCTGACTTCTCTTTCTGTTTCATCTCTCCTGCCTTCAGCTAAAGAACATTTTTTTTGCTTTTAAGGATTCATATGATTAGATTGTGCCCACCAGGATAATTCAGGATAATCTCCATATTTTAAGGTCTGTGAGCTTAATTACATCTGCAAAGTCCCTTTTACCATGTAATATAACATATTCAGGTTCCAAGGATGAGGGCATGGACCTCTTTGGGGCCATTCTGCCCATGAGAGCCCATATATTGTGTGTAAGTTTTTTTAATATCTTAAGGAAGATATTAAAGATATTTTAATGTTCTTAAGGAACATTTTGGAAGTCCATCAGACAATTGCAGAGCGCAGATTACCTCTCTTTCCTACTTTCTTCTTCTCAGGGGTGACTTAGGTTTTAATCTGACTTGCACATGTATTACAGAGTAGTGATGAGGAAAGCACTTCTCATAGAACTGAAATAAAATGGTTCCTTCACACTACTCACTGTTTGCAGTCAATAGAGAGCCTGAATAAATGTGTAGTTAACATGTGTGGTGGAGCAAAATATCAGGTGACCCTGTTAAGCCCTTGGCAAGTGATGATTCAAAGTCAATCCAACACTGAATCTTATGACGGATGATGAAACTATTGATATTTTGTTTTGCTGATTAAAGAGGGATTCAAATGTTTTAGAGACAAACCTGTAGGACAGTTTTGTTAATAAAGCCATTGATAAAAGGACATTTGTTTATCTCTTGCAGCACAGCCTTAAATCTAGATTGATCCTCAGAGCACACTTGGTAAAGATGAAAAACCAGACTTTCTTTGCACTCTCAGGAAACAAGCTTTAGTAACATGGCATTGCAAAAATCTTACATATGAAAAATTAACATATAGATGGAAAATGTTCCTAATAGAACAAGAAATGACATCAACTCTATTGAAAAGATAAAACTACAACCAAAAAATTTACCTTGAATATGTGTATACCTTTAGATTTCACAAATTATTCCAACAATTATCTATGAATGTGAGTGTAAATTATTATTCCAAATTTATACATTCTCAAGAAGGTTACATGATTTTACTGTATTTAAACAGCTAGAAAGTCCCAGAAACAGCATCTATATCCCTGTTTTTTTCTTTGAAAAAAAAAATCTATTTTACTTACTTAACCAGTATGAAATATAGATGGAGAAACATAGTTCTATTATGTAACAGTTGAAAATTTTTTGAGATTTTCATTATTTTCACATCATTTTACGATATTTAAAAGAAAGCAAAAAAATCACACAAAAGTAGAAGTGTTAGTAAATTTGCAATATATATCAAACCTTCTTACTAAGTATATACAGCCTATCCTTCTTAACGACAGAAAAAAGCATAGAGAGTAGATAACATAATTTGGAATGGGAGGACTAAAAGCTCCCTGACTGGATAAATAACAGATCAGTGTACTCGTGTTCCTTAACATTGAAAGAGCAACATTTTTTGTTGCTGTTTTTGTTTTGTTTTTTTTTATAATTTCAAAACTCTACTAAAAAAAACTGACTGACTCTAGAAATTCCTTTTCTTCTGCAAAAGCATAAATGCCAAAAGTGCAAGGAAGTGGAAAAGTAAATAAATTATCTAATGGCAAATGACACTTGTCAAGAGGAACATATAGAATGGTAGAGTCAAACTCTCTGCAATTAATCCAGTTCTTTAAATTTTATTGAAAACTAGTATATTATTTTCTGATATTATTATATAAAGCATTAAAATTAATGTTTTTAATGTTATTTAACATAGTTTTTTACAATATAATTCAAAGTGGAGTATTTTTTTCTTATATTTGGCAATCAGGGCCGGATGGTCATTTCCTTAGGCTTTATATATAACAGTATTGTTATTGGAGATATAGTATTTAAATTGAAATAAATTAATTCTAAACTCAGTGCTCTCTTTGACCCAGAATGTAGTAGTTGTAAGTAAAAAATCTCTATTGAATTTTAAGGAAGTATTTTAAAAAAATACTTATTAAGGTAAATACGGTAAACTAGATTCTGATGTAAGGTAATACCCTTCTCTTGTTAAGTGAAGGAAGACTTACAGAATCTTAACAACATACTGGCTAAATGTGAAGGCCTGCTGTGCAAATCCAAAAATGCATACTGTCAATATGAAACCTCTTTCATGATATGGAGAATATAAAATGTTTTATTCCAAAATTATGAAACTTCAGTATAGCAGAAGGACTACAGGAAACAATGGATAATAATAATTTATCATTTAAAACTATGTACACTTATATTTGTGGCCATTATCAGCTAATGTTAGGTAACAAAATGGGGCTCAACAATCACATGCCCCAAAAAGCTTAAAGAAAATACTATTTTCTTATGTGAGTTAAACCATGGGACACCTGCAGCTTCTGTTATTAAAAAAAAAAAAAAAAAAGTATTATTACCAGAGCAACAAGAATTTAGAGAAACCTGATTACTGATCAATGTTTGCCTTAGACTGAAACAGAACATTTTTCTCCAAGGTTTTAATTTTATTACAATCTAGATGTGTTTTTAAATTAGAACATATATTTCACGTCTCTCTTCCTTTTCCTTTTCTTCTTTATTTATTTTCCCCATGAAGATACTACTAAAGCTTTGGTGCCTCTTATAATCCTAGTAGCTCAGGACTAAGGAAATAAAATATTGGCTTAGCCAAAGACAGACAGTGTCAGTAATATGGAGGCTCATTCAGCAACTGTAGCACATAAAAAGGTCACTATGGCATTGTGCACTGAACACTCTCTAGAGGAGAAGACACCACAAGAAATAGAGTCAGAAGTCTGATCCGTCTAACACATTTATGTCTCAATACAAATTAGTAATTGGAATTCTAGTTCATATATCCCTGCCTCTTCTCAGTTTAGTCAAAGTGAATCCACTGGATTCTAGTTAAATCTCAGACCTAGACAAGATTGAGTTTCTACCCAGGCAAGCTGAAGTCTTGAGCCTGGACTGTGGTAAATTCCCCAATCAACCAACCTTTTTTACACATTCTGAACTTGATGAATTTCTTATATTCAAATCCCTATTATTTTTAATCAAAAAAAGTGACGAAAATCAATTAATCCACAAATATTTACTGAGGGTTCGCATGCACAAGCCAGATATCGTTATGGGAGAATAAACTGAAATAAAAGTTATAGGCGCTAGCAAACAAACAGACTTGAAATTAAGTAGAAATATCAATATAAATATAAGGAGAACACTAAATCCTGGAGTTAACTTAGAAGCATAAGAAATGCCATTAAACAGGCAAAAAAGATATTAAATTATATGATTTTTAAGCCATGGACATGGCATACAAAGGCTTCAGGGAGTAAAAAAAAAAAGGAGGGATGGGGGAAACAGGCATTCTGGGTGAGATAACCAGTATGCACAAAGGGATAGAAATTTCAGTTTCAGAGGTACATTGGTACATACTAGAGGACAAAACAGAATTTCAAATATTCATATTTTTAAGCCCTTAATTGAATATAATAGGAATAGTGGACACAGTCAAATTACGTTTCCAAAGGTGTTTTCTACAGAGGTGAGGACTAATTGAAGCCATGTGCATGGAATCTACAGTGGAATAATCCTGTATTCTTGGTAAATGTGTTTCATCTACTGTATTTAATTCTACTAAGTAAAATGTCCATGAAAAATGAACCACCATTTCACTCAGCTAGCCTGAAAATAAGAGACAACATTTATCCCAGAATTGAAAATCAGAGTAAATGAACTCTAATCCATTTGTCCCCTGAGAAAAATACACTGCACAATTTTTAACATTATAGAGCTCCAATCACTTGTAAACAAGAAAAGATATAAAAGAACTTTACAGAATCAGGTCTTGTACTGTCACCTATCTTTGTCTGCCTCTTAAGCAATGTTTATTCATAAATCATTTCCTGAGAATGAATATAACTGAGAGTATGAGTCTCATTTTGAAATGCACATAGCAAATGAGAACAACTTCCTGAACAGAATCATCCTCCTCCAGATTATAGACATGTAAATGCTTAATACATACCCAAAAATTTTGTGTTAAAATTCTCAAAGGAAATAAACATTAGAAGTTGTTATTGAAAATATGACCTGAGTTCATCATATGACAGGATCACAATAGGAGAAATTTTGCTATAAATGACTATTAAGAGATTATTTCTAACCTAACAACATTTCAATAATATTTGTTCATCTTTATTAAGCTATAATTGACAAATAAAATTATGTTTAATGTGTACAAAGTGATGATTTGATATAAGTATAAATTGTAAAAGGATTTCCACCATTGAGTTAATTAATTAACACATTCATCACCTTATGTATTTAACTCTCTTTTTTTTTTTTCCTTTGGTAAGAACACTTAAATTTTCATCTCTTAGCAAATTCAAATTATGCAATACAATAATTATCAGCTACAGTCAACACATTATATACTAAATCCTGAGACTTTATTAATTTTAGAGCTAAAAGTAACATTTTTTTAAACTCTCCCTATTTCCCATACCCCTCAACCTCTGGTAACCACCATTCTATTTGATGTTTATTTTTAGATTCCACATGTAACTGATACCATGCAGTGTTTGTTATTCTCTGTCTGGCTTATTTCACTTAGCATAATGCCCTCCAGCTTCATCCATGATTTTGCAAATTGTAGGGTTTCCTTCCTTTTCAAGGCTGAATAGCATTTCATTATATATGTGTGTGTGTACATATATACTTATATACATATATATAGTATCAGTGTACAGATCTTATACTTCCTTGGTAATATTTATTCCTAAGCATTTTAGTCTTTTTGATGATATTTTAAATGGGACAATTTTCTTAATTTCTTTTTCCAATAGTTCATTGGTAGTGTATAGAAATGCAACTGATTTTTGTATAGTAATAAAGGAGGGCAAAGGCAGAAGGCAAGAGGGAAAGTCGAGGTCCTCTATCATGTCTGTGTTACTATTTTTATGAAAAACTGTCCCAGCTATGATTCGATGAGCAAACAATAGTGTGGGTGCCACCTGCCTTTACCTTTAGTCTATTATTAATGTCAAGACTGTATTTTTCTCACATTATTTAAAATGTTGCTTATGTGACATTTGTGATGATCAGATACGCTCAATTGCCTTGATGTGTGTGATGGTCAGAAGATGCTCAACTGTCATCCATATATGTCTTCCTCTTTTGGGAATATACAATGTTTGCCAGACCTGTTTATTGCTATACTTATAGTCCAAGTTTTATGTTTCATTAACTTAAGGGAAACAGCACTGCCCGGTAGACTGTCACTCAACCCCAGTTTCTTGCTTGAACTACCACTAACAACATGTTACTCTAGCCTTCAGTAATATTTTGACTGCGAGATGAGCCTTTGACATCATACCCGCATATTCATTTGTCTTTATGCCACTTATCCTATGTTAGCAAGCAATCTATTTTAATGTAAATTAGTGGCATTGCATTTTCATTTGTTAAAATCAATCTTGGAGTTTCTGCCTATTAAAGTAATCAAAAGAGAGTTCTGATCATGATTCTTAAATGGATGTATAAGCAGTCAGGTGCCCATACATTGTGGTGTGCCTGGTATCATCCTGATTTATGGCTCAGCCTAATTATAATGAATACCTCTTTTTATTCTCAAAAAAATTCCCAGTTTGAATGATAAGTTCTACGTTTATACATACATAACTTGCAATAGGCAATGGAATTATCAAGTTGTATGCAAGTAGGACAGAGTTGAGAGGTAGAGGACACAATTAGGAAATTATTATGATAAATGCCAGATCTATATCTGGCCACTAAATCAGAAGAGACTATTACACACCATCTCAATTTGGTCCATGGATTCTTAATATTAATTGTCATAATTAATTCGATTATGCAACAAGCATCCCACATCATTAAAATTGTTCTGATGGCTGTGCTGAAATGTTATATAGATCTGGCCTAAGCTGTCTTCAAAGTCAATTTGTTAAGTAGAGAGCTTGTTATCTCCCATAGGTTTCTTTTAAAGCTAAAAAAACTCGGAATTATACAGGAAATGGCCAGATAAGAAAGTAGTTACAGCATAGAAATCCTGCTCTCTGGAACATACACAGAGACCAAACTTCACTAAGATATTACCCTCAGTATGAACCTGTGGCCAACATAGAAACAGCATGTCCACTTCCCTTGGCCTCCCTGTCTTCAAGGTCCATGGCCACATTCTATATCCACCACCACAGGCAGTGCAATCTGTATGGGTCCTGAAGAATTGAATTCACACAGACACTACCACACAGTGCCTTGCCTCATGCCTGTTCCTTATACATTTCACTTCCAGTCCACAACTTACCTAAGGCATTAAGGCATGCGAGGTCTGTGGGACCTGCTATGTACCCACGTATGAAGAAAAAGTACACTGAGCAAACGAACGCCAGCCATGGTAACTCTCCGAACAAGTACGTCTAACTTGAGGAAGGAGGACAGAATGGTTTACACGGTTTTTCCAGCAGAGGGTGAACCGAGATTTGGGAGTAAAGGAAATGTGTTTGTGAATTTACAGTCAACTGGGGGACAATCTCAGTTTTATCCAGGTGGAGAGGAATAGTTAGGTGTTAAAGTCATGTTTAAGAGAGGGTGGGGAAAACGAGCTGTGGAGGCAAGGACATATGAGGGCCACAAAAGAAAATTCTCAGTTCCTCAGGGTCTAGTCCTTCGGTATCCCTCACAATATGCTATTGTAAACACCCTCAATTCTTGGCTCATGGCTCGGTTTCTCCATCTTCAAAGCCAACGTGGGTTCAAGTCCTTCTCATACTTCTAGTCTCTCTGATCTCACCCCTGTCTCTTCTCTCCTGCTTAAGTTTTCTCTTGTATCTCTTCTGACTCCAACCGTAGATTTTTATCTGCTTTTATGGGCTTATCTGATTAGAATGAACCCACTCATATAATCCATGATAAATCCTTATTTTTAGGCCTGTAACATTAATTACATATGCAAAGTTCCTTTTGTCATGTATTATAACATATCACAGGATCCAGGGATTAGAGGGTGAACATTTTTGGAGGGGCTATTATTTTTTCTATTACAGTCTGAATATTTAATGTCCTACAGTGCTAAACCTTATTTATAAACGTAATTCATGTTCTTGCCAATGTAAGATTCAGGATAATAAGCAGAATTTGTTTTTGCAAAAACCCTAGAGTGGGAAGGCTGATGCCAAAGAAAGTGTAATACTCCTAAAGTATGACCTTTTATATCAGAAATTGAGCCAAATCATGTTAAATAAATAATCTAGGGCTTCCCTGGTGGTGCAGTGGTTGAGAGTCCGCCTGCCAATGCAGGGGACACAGGTTCGTGCCCCGGTCTGGGAAGATCCCACATGCCGCGGAGCGGCTAGGCCCGTGAGCCACGGCCGCTGAGCCTGCGCGTCTGGAGCCTGTGCTCCGCAATGGGAGAGGCCACAACAGTGAGAGGCCCGCATACCGCAAAAAAAAAAATAAATTAAAAAAAAAAATAAATAAATAATCTATACCTATCTGTTTGAACTTCTGTGATACTCAGAATTTTTTTCTAAATGTTTTTGAGTCACCTCCCTCTCACTTCCCATGCTGGCTGTTCCTAACCTTTACTATTCTCCTAAGTCTTTTACTGTTTTTTATTATTCTCGAGTATTAGTAGAATGGCATTGTCCTTTACTTCACAAAGAAAAGAAAGGTATGTGCTGCCCATAAAAAATTTAAACAATATGCGTAGATTTAATATATTCATTGGCATTATATCTCTTCACAACTGTCTATGGTAGGCAATGCCAGACCTACTGAAGACCTAATGGCCCAATAAGAAACAAATCACAGGAATTCCTTACTGTGGCCAAGCAAGACTGCCTTACATGTTAGACCAGTACTGTCCAATAGAACTCCCTGTGATGATGGAAGTGTCCTACCTATACTGTCCAAACGATTCACTAACCAACTGTAGACAGTGAGCCCTTGAAATGCAGTTAACTAAAAGCTGAGGAACTGAATCTTAGTTTTACTTCATTTTAAGCTATTTGAATTTAAGTAGCCACACCTGGCTCTTGGCTGGAGCCCACAGTATTGGGCAGATGGAAGATGGAAGATGGAAGGTTCAATCCCAGCTTCCTTTCTCTCCTGACTACTGGGCCCTGAAATCCTCTGACCTGGAAGGTGTTTCACCCTGCTTACTTTGCAATGACCACCAAACTTCACTGGACTGCCATAAAGAGATTTCGGGAAGCCGTGTCAACCCATGCTTGGCTACAGCCTTTACTCTGTTTCTTGGTCTGCCAGTAAACTAACTAGAAAGCCATTATAAGGGAGTTGGAGTCTTCAGTCTGTTCAGTTTTAAATCCAAAACTGCCATTTCTGGTTTGACCTACTCTCATAAGCAAACAATTAAAATATGGATTCATTTCCATTTGGGCACCTGTCTTTAAATCCAATTTATCTGAATGTATTTAAATTGTTACCATTTCTAAAGTCTCCTAGATATAGATTTTTTCTGCTGAGTTTATTGGTTAGAGCTGACTTATAAGTTCCAGAAAAACAAAGCTGATAATGGAAACGTCAGCCAAGTTTTAACTCTAGACACCAAGCTATAAAGATCGGTATGCACGACATTACACTCCTCTTCAAAAGGTTCTTTATTCTCTGTGGAGCAATTCTACCTCTCTAAGAGATGTATGCATGATACATCTCCGTGCATTACCTACTTCTACGAATGAATCATAGTAATGTTACCCTTCACTTCTCCCCAGCACTGAGATACTACTTTGGGTTATGATGCCATTCTATGTGGGATTTGACAAACTGCAAATAATTTAATGAAGCAATAATCCCACTCTGGGAGAGTAGGACTCATGAGGAAAAAGAATCTGTCTTGAATTAATGTTATATACAATGTATAATATATTGCAAGCATTTCTAATATGTCATCTTAAATATGTATGACTTTATTTTGGTACTGTTACTCATATTCCAAAATTTATTCTCCAGTCTGCATTTCTCTTCTCCTTTGAAAAAATTAAAATAACTGATCTGCCCTCTGAGAAAACAAGAAGATGTGCAACAAATGTAGACAACTCTGCCTTGGTGTATGGCTTTAAATTTCCTGAGGGTACTATTTCTTTCTGATATGAGGAAATGAAACTTTTGCACTTCATCCAATCTTTTGTTAGCTTTCTGATTTTTCTCTCTCAGTTGTTCTACACCTAGCATGTTAATGGTTGTGATGGGCATTATGGAATATCATCCTTGAGAATTTATGGTAAAAATATAAACCATACAGGGTGCACAGCTACTTTAGCAGGAGAATAAAAAGTTTTTCACCTAACCTGCCTAGTGTAAAGTCATCCTACTGAATTGCCTCTAATATAATTGGTATAAAGAAAGAAAAGGCAAAAGGAGTGCAGGAAGAGGTATTGTTAAAGAAGAGCAATAAAGGGAAATACATGACAATAGAAATATTTCTTTCATCATCTTTCCTTTCACAATTTCTTTGTTGCTCTATAGTTAAAAAAAAAAAAAAAAAAGGAAAAAGAAAATGTCCATAGAAATCCAAATGAAAGTCATACATTTCTAGTTGCAAGATTATGGAACAAAATGTTTAGCTTTTTGAACTTTATATCAAGAGAATTTCTGAAATTAAGGGCCTGGTAACATTATTTGAAATCAAAAATAAGAAAGTAGCCTAAATTGAAAGATTGAAAAACAGAATAAAATTACCAAAGGAATTTTCATTTCATCAAAGAAGTTATCAAACTCTTTTAGCCATGAGTCTGAAACACCTTAGCAATTGCACTGCAAATAGCACTCTAGAGATTTAAGTTCTCCATTCACTCACAAGAGAGGTTAACTAGAAGTAGTCAAATTTTCTTTCCCTGAATCCTTATACTTTTGTATTGACTTCAGCTAAACTTATAACAGCCTTAGAGAACACCAGATATTACACTCTTCTACTGTCCATTCTGAGTTTCAGTAACACAGAATAAAAATACATAAATTTATTTTAAAAGATTAATTTAAATCAAGAAAATGGGATTGCAAACCTGATTTTGCTGCTAAGTAACCATCCACATTGAAATATTGTTTCTTGATTCTGTGTCTCCAATTAACTCTCTTAAATGTCATCTCCTCAAGAGATGTGCTTTGTTCACACCCTAGCTAAGGTAACAACTACTGTTTTCTATCTCAATTCCTTCTTTGTTTTCTTTATAACTCTCACTATATACTCATAATTTTCTTATTAATTGTCTATTTGATGGTTTCTATTGGTCTCCTCCTCTGTATTTCAGTTCAAGGAATGTAAGAACCTGTCCTGTTAACCTCTGAATCTTTAGCTCTTAGACAATCCCTGACACAGAGTAGGCACTGGATAATGATGTATGGAAGGAATTATTATATACATATAAATTATTATTAATAATTAATCACTACATATAAATAATTTATTGTAGGTATATAAAAAGGCTGTTAGACATTATGTCTAAGTTCCCTTTCAGTTAAAAATTATATGATTATATAACAGTAACTAAAAACTCTTAGGTATTAATCTAAATAGTAACTAATAAGTCAATTTTTGTGTATTTTTTCTTAAAATCATCATGTATGTATGTATATATACATATATTATATATATATGTTTTATATATAAAATACTGACTCTCTGGTATGAAAGATGAATAAAATGAAATTTAATTAAATCTGTCTCACTGTTGTCTTCAAGAAACTCATGAAGTTATAAAACAAAAAACACCCTTTTGTCTACTGATTATTTATTTTAATTATTTGGAAAGTATTTTAGAGGAAATAAGCTACTTGCTAACAGCCAACCTTGCTTATTAAGTATAGCTAAATATGACAATCACACATTTAAAAAAAATTTTTTAATATAATATTTGGCTTGAAATAGTAATAGAATACTCATTTCATAAACCTAAAACTACTGAAAATACAATGAATAAATGAAAATACTCTGATTCTACCTATGGAGATAACCACTAATAGCATTTTGGGTATATTTCCTTGCAATCTTTTCTCATCTATAAAGCGAACTATATAAAGTTGCCAATATAAAATGATTTTCAACATATAAAAATGCTAGTTTTATGTTTCAACCAAATATTTTAAAATTATTTCTCTATATAAAGTTCTATAGCTTGCATTTTTTAATTAGTATAAAATGTCAATGTTATTAAAATTATTTGTAATCATTTTAAACATGCCTTATGATTGATCACATGATTACACTATGGCACATTTAACACACCCTTTATCTTATGCATTTTTTTTGTTATATATAATATTGAAGAATCTTTCTTTGTACATGTCTTCACCTGAGTTGTTGATGCCTATTTTAGTTCATTTTGGAAGTGTGTTACTGCTTCAAATAAAAATGGATGAACATTTTTAAGGCTTTTGATATACATATATATATTCCCAAAATGTTTTCCAAAAATATTACACTATTCACGTCTTCAGTACAAATTTGAGGTTGCCTACTGCCTATATTTAACATAATCTATATTAATTTGATATATTAATAGTAAAATATAGTATCTTATTTTAGTTTATTAGTGCAATTACATATTTTATACATTTACTAGCCATTCCTCTTAATGTCTACTTTTAACCATGCCCCGTGTAGCACCCCTCCTCCCAGAGCACCAGATAATTGAACACAGCATTTCTAAAGTAAAAAGCATGACTACTCACATAATATTCTCTTATCTGTACATGTCAGGTCCTCCAAATGAGTTTTGGTGTCACCTAAACAAATAAACAAGCAAAAACAATAAACTCTAGATGTACATACCTTTTTGAATTTTGCAGTTGAGGATAAGCAATTATGGACCTACATCACCTCATGAATTTTCAAATCATACTTTGCATAAGTTGCTCCATGTTACTGATAAGCCTAAAAATGTTTAATATGGCTATATGTATTTCATTAAAGTGTTGTGACAATTTTCTCTTGAGAGAATTCATATAGGAATAGGTAATATATATTAAAATTATATATATTATTAAATTATATATTTAAATTATATTATTAAATTTTTTTTTTTTTCCCCAGCCACTTCATTGCGGTACACGGGCCTCTCACTGTTGTGGACTCTCCCGTTGCGGAGCGCAGGCCCTGGATGCACAGGCTCAGCGGCCATGGCTCACGGGCCCAGCCGCTCTGCGGCATGTGGGATCTTCCCGGACCAGGGCACGAACCCGCGTCCCCTGCATCGGCAGGCAGACTCTCAACCACTGCACCACCAGGGAAGTCCTATATTATTAAAATTTTTAATTCAAATACTATCATGGAAAGACATACTCTTTTCTCGTCTCTGACTTTAATTTACATAAATTTCTAGGACTGATAAAATAGAAATATTTAGTTAAGATCAATTTTTTGAGCAAAAGCTAAGGAATAGTTTTGCTGCCTCTACTCTTTACACCTTCTCTTCTTCGTTTGCCTCATCATTGGGCAAACTCCTTATTTTCCTTACCTTAGCATGAGTGTGAGGTGTTGCCTGACCCACTGACTAGGATAGGAAACCCCCTTCTTTCTTTCATTCATCCCACAATGATTTATCAAATGTTTTTGTTTTCTATGCCAGTCATTATTCAAGTTTTTGATTATACAGAAATAAACACAACAGGGAAATTTTCTCTTTTGTGAAACTTACATTTTAGCAAAAATGGAGAAATAAATACAGAAATGTATAATCAAGTCAGTGACACATACTCTGAAGAAAAGGATAAGGAAATAGAGAAGGATGGAGGTGAATGCTGTTCTAAAGTCCGCATAGGAGGCCTCTCTGAGCAGATGAATTTGATGCTTGGAGAAATCAAGAAACAAGGTCAGTGTGTCTCATATAAGCAAGAAAGAGTGGTAGAAAACGATTCCTGAGAACCAATCAAAGGCCAGATCACATTAGGTATTATAACATATATCTGTATTCCTTTATTTCATTCTTCCACAATCATTCTTTCATGTGGAAGAATGAAATTAATTCTTTAAATTTAATTAAAAAGGATGAATTAATTCTTTTTAATCTCAACCCAAATAAATAAATAGGCAACCGTATGAATTAATACATGGTTCATATATACACCTATGGCAAGACATTGATTGCCCAGTAAACACTTGCTAAAATATGAATATATTTCACATAACAGCAAGAGACAGAAATGAAAATATATTTTCTCTGCTATTAAAAAAATAAAAATAAGAGATGACTTCAAAGGGAAAATACAAGCAGCATGCCTGAAAGGTAAGACACACACATTTGGATGAGGATCTTTGAGAGAGACAATGTTTACGGATTACTTCTAAATGCCAGATTGAACAATTCCTATAGATTCTCAAAATAGACAATAAAAAGAAGGACATACCAAACTGATAAAATAATAGGTAGACGAAAACAAAATAGGCTCTAATAAGGAATGAGGTTATTTATTCAAATCAAGTCAAGATTCACCATTTAAACAAAACATCACAAATTGAGTGAGCTTTGAGTTTAACGTAATCAAGGGTTGAAAAATCTACTTCTCTAAGTTTTAATTTTCAGCATATCTATAAAAAATTCAGAACTTAGGTTAAATGAACATAAATTAGGGATAATGAAGCTCTTTAATTTCAAGAGTAATTAATTAACAGGTTCTTAATGATTTTTATTTTAGAATTATCTTGGGAATGAGTGTTATCTGCTAAAAGAATAACATAATATCAAGGTACATAAGTCAGTAAATCAAATTTCCCTCATGAATGGAATATGCATCAATGTACTGTTGAGAATTGCAGGCAAGAGTGAATTTCTCTTCTAGGTCCTATTCTCCTGAGCAAATTATTCATATCTAGATTGTTTTTAGAATGGGATGTGTTACTTATTTTGAATTCAGCATCTGCTCCCAGCAGAATTTCCTCAACAAATATCACAGCTGTTAGGAAATATGTCACATGGAAGCTTGATCTATGTGTTGTTTTATGAACTTCTAGTACATTGCTTCTTCTGCCTCCAGCTATTCCTGAAAACGAGACTACATATTTGGTGGACACTAAAGAAACACTTTGTGATCTAGCTAGGATAGGTGACATAATCTCTTCAACTGGTCCCCAGATTCTAAACTTAAAATATAAGAATTTGAGGACATGATTTAAACTATATTCCCAAACCTAAGATTCTATTGTTTCCTCAAATTCAAATGAGTTGACTCCATTAGCAGTTATTTCAACTATTTTGGAAGTGTACTAAAGTAAATATGTTTCCATTTTTAATGTATCGATGCTGTCAATATTTTATTACATCTAAACACAGAAAGCAAATAAAGAAAATTATTTGTCCAAGTCATTTGCATGGCATTTTAATATATGTAGTTGCACACACTTTCCAATTCACTTTACCATGTGTCCATACTTTGAAACCAAGAACTTCATCTTTACTTTCTCTATAACAAAAAAATTCTGATTAGTAGTCAAAGTTGAAATTCTTTTATTTTCAATAAATAAACTAAAGTCAGAGTTCTTCGATATTGTTTCTTTAATCATCAAATTCAAATATTCTTCTGTAATTACTTTTTTTTAAAAAAAAATCACACAAAACGTATCAAATTCAGAGCTCTAAAGACTTATTACCTCTCAAAGGTTGTCAAAAACAAAGACAAAAACCAATGGGGGAAAAAATATTCTATCACCAAGATAGAATATTCTATCACCAAGAAGGTGCCAGTAGAGAAAAGCTAACTACACATAATATTGTCACATTTCCAACCCCTCCCTTAAACAAGATGAGATAATATTTTAGGCAACACAATGTAAATGGGAGGTAGGACGAGTGGTGATCAACTTTAAAGTTTCTTTTGTTGTTGTTATTTTCTACTTTCTTCATAGTCAATAATCAGTTTAAATGAAGTCGTCTTTTTTGTTTTTTTCTATAAAAATGTCTAAGAAAGTATCTTTAAACTTCTCTGTTTTATCTCGTCATCCATTAGCACTTAGGTATGGCATATAATTTGAAATTCCAATTCATATCTTCCTTATATTTCCTGAGATTTCAAGTTTTATCATCTCATTTTATGATCTTCTATTAGTTACAATTTACACAAAATAGATGTTGTCAAAAAACAGTAAGGTCCATAGGTTACTCATCACAAAAAATGTGTCCCCTGAAAAATTAAGGCTAGTGGGTAATCATATAAACTCCATCATTTCCCAAGTGTTCTGACAGTGACTTATTCTGGAATTTGGAACTAATCTGCACAGTAGTAAATTAAACATTTTATAATAAGGATATATCACTTCTTTAGTGGTTTCCTAGACAGTTCAATACTAAATCTCAATTTATCAGGTTTGAATATATTCTAGTTATCTATCACTGCATAAAAAACTGTCTCAAACTTAGTGGTTTAACACAGCAGTGGTATTTCTCAAATTCTGTGGATTTACTGGTTGGTTCTGCTTGTCACACTGGGGCTAATTAATGCAGCTTCCCTCACCTGGTACATGGGCAATGGCAGAAGTTTCACAAGGTTCCCACTTACATGTCTGAAGCCTTTGTGCTTGCTCTCTGCCAGGGTGCCTCAGTTTCCCTCAGTGCAGCCTCTCATTTCCCAGTAGGCTTGAGAGGGTTTCTTCACAGCAGGGTGATCTCAGAATCCCAGGAGGGTGAGAAAGGAAACTCAGGGCCTCATAAAGCCTGGATTTGCACTCACACAAGATTATTTCCACAACATTCTGTTGGTCAAAGCAAGACCTAATGCCAAGTAGATTATTGTTACAGCATCTAGCCAACCCTGACCCGTATAGATATTTTGGCTTATAGTCCAGTACTACCACACAAAAACATATGGTGACAGAAATGACACCATAAAAGAAACTGATGCCTTGGAGAGACTTGTTAGCCAAATATTTGAAAAAAACTATAGCCGATGATAATTTGAAAGGCAGAGCACATGTCTACCAGCTCAAGGGGGAATGTTTGGAAAGAATCAAAATAATTATAGTGTGTGTTGGTTATGACTAGCTGACTTTAGTGATGTATCATCAGAAAGAAACCCAGGAAGAGAACTGGCTGGTTTGCAAACAAAAATGAAATAAAATAGAATTGAGAAAGTTGGAGCCCTGAAGGTTTTGAAAAGCTGACAGTTTCTATACCCAAAAAACATGAAATAAGAGTTTGAAAAAGCCTTTGAGCAACAGGGTTTATTAAAACTAAGTGTTGCAGCAAAGATCAGATGGAGAGTGGCCTCTCCACCTAAGCTGGAAGATACCACAGTAGGCTTCATTAAGTTAAAAGAGATTTCTAGAGGTGAAAAAGCAAAGACATAAATCAGCCTTGAGAATTATGCGTAGAAGACACTTTGGGTATGGTTACTGGCACACAGAGCTAACTGGAAGTTAAAAAAGATTAGAACTGTACTACTTTTCAAAGGAATTTATTTCTAAAGATACTATACGCTTAAAACAAAGTTTTTGTCTATTGTCTATTCATGCCTATTAAGGGTTGACTTGTGTCCTCCCAACATTCATATGTCCTAATCCCTAGTACCTCAAAATGTGGCCTTATTTAGAAATCAGGTCATTTAAGGTCATTGCAGAGGTAAGGAGTTAAGATGAGGTCATACTGGGTGCCTATTCCAATAAAACTGGTGTCCTAGGGAAAATGTGGACACAGAGACACACATAACAGGGAGAAAGCCATGTCAAGATGAAGGTAGGTATCTATAGCCAACAAACACCAAAGACTGCCAACAAACCAGAAAAAGCTAGAGAAAAGGCATGGAAGAGATTCTCCCTTACCACTCTCAGAAGGAATCAACTCTGCCAACACCTTTATCTCAGACCTCTGGCCTCCAGAACTATGAGACAATAAATTTATGTTGCTTAAACCAACCGGTTTGTGTGGCATTTTATTACAGCAGCCCTAGCAAACTAATATGATGCCTTAAACATACATGCACACACACAAAACAAAGCAAGCAAAAATCAACAACCTTTCAGTTCACCATAAATCCAAATATCATCAAGAATCTCCACTTAGTTCCATGTGTGGGGAACATACATGATTCCGACCCAAAGAAATTACCAAATTGTTACGGACAAATAATTGTTATATGCCCCGTCCTTATTTTTATGAAAAGCAAATTTCTATTACTGTTATCCTATCACTGCTTGATTTTTTTTTTTCAATAGTGAAGCAGATAACTTGTCTTTTTAGTTCACAGGCTGCCAAGGGACCATATTGGGACCTGATGCCCATCATCCAGAAATCTTGGATTTTTTTGGCTGGATACATTATTAGTTGGGCCTTTGGATCTCTCTCATGAGGAGGTGTTCTATGTGTGGAAATATGTGAAATCCATTTTGGTGAACAGAAGAGTGGATTTTTCAGACACTGCTTCTGTTCTCCAATATTCTTATTTCCTTATTCTTACGAGGCACTGATAGATTATATTTTTCAGCTTTACTTACAAAAAGTAAGTTTTTATTATTATATTTATAGAATATAAATATTATAAATAATAAATATTATAAATATAATATTATAATTATATATTATATTATAATTTTATTATTAACATAATAAAATGTTAACAGAAGTGATATGTGCCACTTTCAGATTGGCTTATGAAAATCTCCCTTGCATGGCTCTGCTCGTCTTTCTCCATTTATATATTGAGTGGAGAGGATTCTGAGGGCTAGTGTGAACAATCTCCCTGGTGTGCCTGGGAGTGTTCCAGTATCAGTACTGAAATTTTGTGACCCAGGAACATCCTTCAGTCCTGGGCAAACTGGGACATTCGATCACCCTGCAGAGGATACTGATTAAAGATCTCTCAAAAGCAAAAGAGGTAAGAAAGGCAGCTTTAATCATCTGTCAGGACCAGAGAATACATCAGTAGCTTAGACTGTATGAGTCAAGTAAGGAACCGTCAGCCTCTTTTGTCGTCTTCTTCCTATTCCCTGCCCCTTTCCAGAAAAGATCAAAAACTTGTTAAACAAGCTTAGGTAGGAAAAGGAAAACCACCAAAATGAAAAGAAAAGGAATCCAAGCAAGCCTTTCCCTCATCAGCAGTTCCAGGCAAAGTCATGCCTTATCCACCACAGAAGAGGAATATTTAGCACTTGAGAATGACGAGGAATTGGCCTAAATTTTCTCTAGAGAAGTACAAGCCCACTAAGCAGGTTTGAAGAGGCCAGGCAAAAACGTTAAATCACTTAATAATAACATTCCACAAGGTTTTTTTCCCCTAAGAAATTGTTTTGAAAAATACATAAATATAATTTTATAGAAACTACAGAGTCCTTGTTCTCTGGCCATATGATCAAATGATCAAGTTTTAAATACCTGCTGTGACTATCTGTAACAAGAAACAAGCAGAAATTAACAAATTTTCCCACTTTCATCAAAAAAAGTCTATAGCAAACTATATGAAGATTCAATATATAAGTGAACAAAGCATTTTCTAAAATATCTCACTATTCCCTTTGGAAAAGATGAAAAAAATGTGAATTAACTGAATATAATGTGGATATAATTCATAGCCAGTTTTATAACCATACCTAAAGTGTTGAGCAATAAATATGTAGCAACCTGGAGAGAAAACATTAGCAGAATAACATAGAACATTTTTGTGGATGTACTTTTGAATACTTCTGTATGTTACTTAGATGAAAATATACATGGCAGGACCATCAAACAGGGACAATAGAGCAATTCTGAATAATATAGCTAGTATGTTAGATCTACATACCCTCCATCAGGCAGGGATAATCTCCAAAAATGTATAATTTATTTGTAAGAAAAGTAAAGTTATACATTTGGGCTTAAACATTTTAGTTCATGAGGACAACAAAATATTTTTAGTGAGCCATAATAAAAATAAAACTTATTTTGTGCTTACTATGTGGAAAGTTCCTTGTTAAACATTTTATATAAAGTATCATAGTCAGTCCTCAGAACAACACTATCCAACAGATATTATGTTTACCTTCTTTTAATATTAAGAAATTATGGCTTAGATAAGAAAAAAAAAAGGACAAGCTCCAGATTACAATATTTGGGAAACAGTATTTTGGAGATTTAGTGGCCTAAGAGTTCAATTCACCAGCTTTACCTGTTTCTCCAATATAGCTTTAGGATAAATAATAAGTTGCTCCTTGAAAGAGAAGCACTCAGCTCATACAATTGCAATTGTCCTTCTCGCCAAGCTACGTCCTCTCTCTGTTGATTACAAAGCCAGAGAAGCAAGCTCTGTTTGCTTCCATAAGTGTATTGAGTCCAACATTAAAAAAAACCTCCTCTTTTTACTCTTGGCTTCGCTACTCAGAGTGCATCTATACAATTGCACATAGTTTCTATCTAAAAGGATGCTGGTCACATGGTTTTAAGTTGAATATGGAAAGAGAGCATGGAGAAAAAATGAGAAATTGAAGAGTGGCATTTCAGGTTTGTGCGTGTGCGTGTGGGTGTTTGGTTATTCTAATGCCCATCTTTCCTTTCTGAAATTACAAGCGCAAAGGGCATTCCAAGCTCTGTCGCTCTTAACTTGTTCTTTCATTTTACATTGAGCATTACATAGTTTATGATTAGAGACTACAGGGGGCTAAACATTTAGCTTGATTCTATTATATCATTTTAAGCCTCAGGAATGTATAATGTAGTTGATTATAAGCAAAGGAATAAAGTATAAACATAAGCTTTCATCTCCCCTCCATCTTTCATGAAACATATACTGTCACTTTCTCATTTCTTTATCACCCCAAAGCTGCCACTAAAGATAGAATCATAGAAACAGTATTGGGAGAAGTGCTGAAGATTGTGGAATCAACTTTTCTACCTGACATACTCTCTCAGCTCAGGAAAGCCAGCAAGGACCATGGGTTTGTCACCTGCAAAGTGAACTGAATTTTTTCTTTGACAGCTCTACCTGCTGTAAAATACTTTCTCCAACAGGACCAAAATCAGCCATATTCTACATTCATTCTTTTCCTTAGCTCTGATCTGTAGCACTACACAGCCTAAGCCTAATCTCTCCTGCACAAGTTCACCCTCCAAGTACTTGAAGGCAACTATGCAGCTCACATTTATCTTTTCCTCAACATAAGTATTCCTCGTTTGATGGCATTTCCTCCTTTACACACATTTCCTTTATTGATGTCGCTCATAAAACGGAAATAGAATCTAAAAAAGAATGGATACATGTATATGTATAACTGATTCACTTTGCTGTACACCTGAAACTAACACAACACTGTAAATCAACTATACTCCAATAAAAATGTTTACAAAACATGAAACACATAGTTCAATCTAATGGTGACCTCCCTATAAAGTCTGACCAGAGGACATTATAATGTGATTAGTGCATCTTAGCTTTTAACCTTTCAAAATTACAGGATCTTTCTGGGACCCAATACACAGCATCCCTAAAACTTAGCATCCCTGCAACTAACTTTACTTGACATGGAATGCATAACTCTAAATAAATTTTCTTAAAACACATTAATTCAGCTTTATCCTACAATTTAAAATCCTACAGATTTATTAAGAGACTGCTATTGCTATTTCCAGATATTTGTCATTACTGTTATATCACTTGATGCAAAAATATCAAAAAGAGAAGCTCATCTGACACCAGATGAAAGTCAGAGGTTATATTCTGGTAAAGAATATAATATAAGCAATTTCTGACTGAGAAAATTATATACCATGGAAAAAATGTTAGAAATTTTTAAAAACATCGTATAATCTAATGCAGAGACTGAATCACACTAGTTACACAGTTCTCTAGAAATCATTGTTCAAGTACAGTATGCCAATAATCATAAAGCATGAATGCCACAAAAAACCTGAAAAATTATACTAAGACATTATATGTCAAGTCTTTTTGTTTAAATTTTATTTTATTTATTTATTGTTTTATATAGCAGGTTCTTATTAGCTATCCATTTTATACATATTAGTGTATACGTGTAAATCCCAATCTCCCAATTCATCCCACCACCACCACCACCCCCATTTTCCCCCCTTGGTGTCCATACATTTGTTCTCTACATCTGTGTCTCTATATCTGCCTTGCAAACCAGTTCATCTGTACCATTTATCTAGATTCCACACATATGGGTTAATACACGATAATTATTTTTCTCCTTCTGACTTACTTCACTCTGTAGGACAGTCTCTAGGTCCATCCACATCTCTACAAATGACCCAATTTCATTCCTTTTTATGGCTGAGTAATATTCCATTGTATATATGCACCACATCTTCTTTATCCATTCATCTGTCGATGGGCATTTAGGTTGCTTCCATGACCTGCCTGTTGTAAATAGTGCTTCACTGAACACTGAGGTACATGACTCTTTTTGAATTATGTTTTCTTCTGGGTATATGCCCAGTAGTGGGATTGCTGGATCATATGGTAACTCTATTTTTAGTTTTTTAAGGAAGCTCCATACTGTTCTCCATAGTGGCTGTATCAATTTACATTCCCACCAACAGGGCAAGAGGGTTCCCTTTTCTCCATAACCTCGCCAGCATTTGTTGTTTGTGGATTTTCTGATGATGTCCATTCTAACTGGTATGAGGTGAGACCTCATTGTAGTTTTGATTTGCATTTCTCTAATAATTAGTGATGTCGAGCAACTTTTCATGTGTTTGTGGTCCACCTGTATATCTTCTTTGGAGAAATGCCTATTTAGATCTTCGGCCCATTTTTTGCAACCACTGTGCCACCAGGGAAGCCCTGTTTTTGTTTTAATATTGAGCTGCATGAGCTGTTTATATATTTTGGAGATTAATCCTTTGTCTGTTGATTCGTTTGCAAATATATTCTCCCACTTTGAAGGTTGTCTTTTCATCTTGTTTATAGTTTCCTTAGCTGTGCAAAAGATTTTAAGTTTCATTAGGTCCCATTTGTTTATTTTTGGTTTTATTTCCATTACTCTAGGAGGCGGGTCAAAAAGGATCTTGCTGTGATTTATATCAAAGAGAGCTCTTCTTATGTTTTCTTCTAAGAGTTTTATAGTGTTCGGTCTTATATTTAGGTCTTTAATCCATTTTGAGTTTATTTTTGTGTATGGTGTTCTAATTTCATTCTTTTACATGTAGCTATCCAGTTTTCCCACCACTTATTGAAGAGACTGTCTTTTCTCCATTGTGTATCCTTGCCTCCTTTGTCATAGATTAACTGACCATAAATGGGTGGGTTTATCTTTGGGCTTTCTATCCTGTTCCATTAATCTATACTTCTGTTTTTGTGCCAGTACCATACTGTCTCGATTACCATACCTTTGTAGTATAGTCTGAAGTCAGGGAGTCTGATTCTTCCAGCTCCATTTTTCTTTCTCAAGATTGCTTTGGCTATTTGGGGGTCTTTTGTGTCTCCATACAAATTTTAAGAGTTTTTGTTCTAGTTCTGTAAAAAATGCCATTGGTAATTTGATAAGGATTGCATTGAATCTGTAGATTGCTTTGGGTAATATAGTCATTTTCACAATATTGATTCTTCCAATCCAAGAACATGGTATATCTCTCCATCTGTTTGTATCATCTTGGATTTCTTTCATCGGTGTCTTATAGTTTTCTGAGTACAGGTCTTTTATCTCCTTAGGTAGGTTCATTTCAGATGTTTTATTCTTTTGGTTGCAGTGGTGAATGGGACTGTTTCCTTAATTTCTCCTTCTGACATTTCACTGTTAGTGTATAGGAATGCAATAGATTTCTGTGCATTAATTTTATATCCTGCAATTTTACCAAATTCACTGATTAGTTCTAGTAGTTTTCTGGTGGCATCTTTAAGATTCTCTATGTATAGTATTATGTCATCTGCAAACAGTGACAGCTTTACTTCTTCTTTTCCAATTTGTATTCCTTTTATTTCTTTTTCTTCTCTGATTGCCATGAATAGGACTTCTATATCTATGTTGAGTAATAGTGGCGAGAGTGGACATCCTTGTCTTGCTCCTGATCTTAGAGGAAATGCTTTCAGTTTTTCACCATTGAGAATGATGTTCGCTGTGGGTTTGTCATATATGGCCTTTATTATGTTGAGGTAGGTGCCCTCTATGCCCACTTTCTGGAGAGTTTTTATCATAAATGGGTGCTGAATTTTGTCAAAAGCCTTTTCCGCATCTATTGAGATGATCATATGGTTTTTATTCTTCAATTTGTTAATATGGTGTATCACATTGATTGATTTGTATATATTGAAGAATCCTTGCATCCCTGGAATAAATCCCACTTGATCAAGGTGTATGATCCATTTACTGTGTTGCTGGATTCTGTTTGCTAGTATTTTGTTGAGAATGTTTGCATCTATTTTCATCAGTGATATTGGTCTGTAATTTTCCTTTTGTAGTATCTCTGTCTGGTTTTAGTATCGGTGATGGTGGCCTCATAGAATGAGTTTGGGAGTGTTCCTTCCTCTGCAATTTTTTGGAACAGATTGAGAAGGATGGGTGTTAGCTCTCCTCTAAATGTTTGATAGAATTCACCTGTGAAGCCATCTGGTCCTGGGCTTTTGTTTGTTGGAAGATTTTTAATCACAGTTTCAATTTCATTACTTGTGATAGGTCAGTTCATATTTTCTATTTCTTCCTGGTTCAGTCTTGGAAGGTTATATCTTTCTAAGAATTTGTCCATTTCTTCCAGGTTGTCCATTTTATTGGCATAGAGTTGCTTGTAGTAGTCTCTTAGCATGCTTTGTATTTCTGCGGTGTCTGTTGTAACTTCTCCTTTTTCATTTCTAATTTTATTGATTGGAGTCCTCTTTCTCTTTTTCTTGATGAGTCTGGCTAAATGTTTGTCAATTTTGTTTATCTTCTCAAAGAAGCAGCTTTTAGTTTTATTATCTTTACTATTGTTTTCTTTGTCTCTATTTCATTTATTTCTTCTCTGATCTTTATGATTTCTTTACTTCTGCTAAATTTGGGTTTTGTTTGTTCTTCTTTCTCTAGTTCCTTTAGGTGTAATGTTAGATTGCTTATTTGAGTATTTTCTTGTTTCTTGTGGTAGGATTGTATTTCTATAAACTTCCCTCTTAGAACTGCTTTTGCTGCATCCCATAGGTTTTGGGTCAGTGTTTTCATCGTCATTTGTTTCTACGTATTTTTTTATTTCCTCTTTGATTTCTTCAGTGATCTTGTGGTTATTTAGTAACGTATTGTTTAGCCTCCATGTGTTTGTGTTTTTTACATTTTTTTCCCCTGTAATTCATTTTTAATCTCATAGCATTGTGGTTGGAAAAGTTGCTTGATATGATTTCAATTTTCTTAAATTTACCAAGGCTTGATCTGTGACCCAAGAAATGATCTATCCTGGAGAATGTTCATTGTGCACTTGAGAAGAAAGTGTAATCTGCTGTTTTTGGATCGAATGTCCTATGAATATCAGTTAAATCTATCTGGTCTATTTTGTCATTTAAAGCTTGTGTTTCCTTATTAATTTTCTGTCTGGATGATCTGTCCATTGGTGTAAGTGAGGTGTTAAAGTCCCCCACTATTATTGTGTTACTGCCGATTTCCTCTTTTATAGCTGTTAGCATTTGTCTTATGTATTGAGGTGCTCCTGTGTTCGGTGCATATGTATTTATAATTGTTATATCTTCTTCTTGGATTTATCCCTTGATCATTATGTAGTGTCCTTCCTTGTCTCTTGTAACGTTCTTTATTGTAAAGTCTATTTTATCTGTTATGAGAATTGCTACTCCAGCTTGCTTTTGATTTCCATTTGCATGGAATATCTTTTTCCATCCCCTCACTTTCAGTCTGTATGTGTCCCTAGGTCTGAAGTGGGTCTCTTGTAGACAGCATATATATGGGTCTTGCTTTTGTATCCATTCAGTGAGCCTGTGTCTTTTGGTTGGAGCATTTAATCCAATTTAAGGTAATTATGACTATGTGTGTTCCCATTTTCTTAACTGTTTTGGGTTTGTTTTTATAGGTCCATTTCTTCTCTTGTGTTTCGCACTTAGAGAAGTTCCTTTAGCATTGGTTGTAGTGCTGGTTTGGTGGTGCTGAATTCTCTTAGCTTTTGCTTGTCTGTAAAGCTTTTGATTTCTCTGTTGAATCTGAATGAGATCCTTGCTGGGTAGAGCAATCTTGGCTGTAGGTTCTTCCCTTTCATCACTTTAAATATATCGTGCCAATCCCTTCTGGCTTGCAGAGTTTCTGCTGAGAAATCAGCAGCTGTTTACCTTACAGGAGTTCCCTTGTATGTTGTCATTTTTCCCTTGTGGCTTTCAATAATTTTTTGTTGTCTTTACTTTTTGTCAATTTGATTACTATGTGCCTAGGTGTCTTTCTCCTTGGGTTTATCCTGCCTGGGACTCTCCACTCCTCCTGGATTTGAGTGGCTATTTCCTTTCCTCTGTGGAGGGAATTTGTCAACTATAATCTCTTCAAATATTTTCTCGGGTGCTCTCTCTCTCTCTTCTCCTTCCGGGACATCTATAATGTGATTGTTGGTGCATTTAACGTTGTCACAGAGGTCTCTTCAGCTGTCTTCATTTCTTTTCATTCTTTATTCTTTTCTGTGGCAGTGAATTCCACCATCCTGTCTTCCAGGTCACTTATCCATTCTTCTGCCTCAGTTATTCTGCTATTGATTCCTTCTAGTGTATTTTTCATTTCAGTTACTATATGTTCATCTCTGTTTGTTTGTCCTTTAATTCTTCTAGGTCTTTGTTAAATATTTCTTGCGGCTTCTCAATCTTTGCCTCCATTCTTTTTCCAAGGTCCTGGATCATCTTCACTATCATTATTCTGAATTCATTTTCTGGAAGGTTGCCTATCTCCACTTCATTTAGTTGTTTTTCTGGGGTTTTATCTTGTTCCTTCATCTGGTACACAGTGCTCTGCCTTTTCGTTTTGTCTATCTTTCTGTGAATGTGGTTTTCATTCCACAGGCTGCAGAACTGTAGTTCTTCTTGCTTCTGCTGTCTGCCCTCTGGTGGATGAGGCTATCTAAGAGGCTTGTGCAAGTTTCCTGATGGGTGGGACTGGTGGTGGGTAGAGCTGGGTGTTCAGTAAAACTTTATTACACTTGTCTGCTGATGGGTGGGGCTGGGTTCCCTCCCTGTTGGTTGTTTGGCCTGAGGTGACCCAGCACTGCAGGCTACCGGCTCCTTGGTGGGGCCAATGGCGAACTCTGGGAGGGCTCATACCAAGGAGCTATTCTCAGAACTTCTGCTGCCAGTGTCTTTGTCCCCATGGTGAGCCACAGCCAACCCCCACCTGTGCAGGAGACCTTCCAACACTAGCAGGTAGGTCTGGTTCAGTCTCCTATGGGGTCACTGTACCTTCCCCGAGGTCCTGATGTGCACACTACTTTGTGTGTGCCCTCCAAGAGTGGAGTCTCTGCTTCCCCCAGCCCTGTCGAAGTCCTGCAGTCAAATCCAGTTAGCCTTCAAAGTCTGATTCTCTGGGAATTCCTCCTCCCATTGCTGGACCCCCAGGTTGGGAAGCCTGATGTGGGGCTCAGAACTGTCACGCCAGTGGGTGGACTTCTGTAGTATAAGTGTTCTCCAGTTTGTGAGTCACCCATCCAGTGGTTATGGGATTTGATTTTATTGTGATTGTGCCCCTCCTACTGTCTCATTGTGGCTTCTCCTTTGTCTTTGGATGGAGGTATCATTTCTGGTGAGTTCCAGTGTCTTCCTTTTGATGATTGTTCAGCAGTCAGTTGTAATTCTGGTGCTCTCTCAAGAGGGAGTGAGCACTCGTCCTTCTAACTCCACCATCTTGAACCAATCTCTATATGTCACGTCTTAACAGAAAAGTGTTTAGTAGGATTTCCCTCCTAAAACAGTCATTGTTTCCAACTACAGTTTTTTTCAGAGTGAAAAATTTAAGTTAACAGGAAAACGTAGTGGAAAAGGCACCACACCAGAGCAGAGTGTTTGGTTATCCTTTGTTCCACTGTCCTGACATTAGGCAAGGCATTTAAACTTCCTAAGAATAAGCGATCCCCTTTTTTGTATATGAGAATCAACTGTGCTCATTTCTAATCTCTTCTAGACTCAAGTTTATATTGATCTATTACACTATTTCCGATTAAGAATGTCTCAAACTCTGTTGGGATTTAAAAGTTGCTAGTTAACATAGTTTAATTTCTAAATTAAAAAATTTATTTTGTCATAAAATTCACATTGAATCATTTTTTTAAAAAAATGAAGTACAGTTGATTTACAATATTCTATTAATTTCAGGTGTATAACATAGTGTAATTCAATACATTTATAGCTTATAATTCATTTAATGTTATTATAAACTATTGGCTATAATTCTTATGCTGTATAATATATCCTTGTAGTTTATTTATTTTATACATAGTAGTATGTACCTCTTAATCCCTTACCCACTTTGCCCCTTTCCTCTTCTGTCTCCCCACTGGTGACCACTGGTTTGTTCTCTATATCTGTGAACATGTTTCTGTTTTGTTATATTCATTTGTTTGTTTTATTTTTGAGATTCCACATATAAGTATCATACAGTATTTGTCGTTCTCTGTTTGACTTATTTCACTAAGCATAATACCTTCCAGTTCCGTCCATGTTGTTGAAAATGGCAATTTTTTTCTTTTTTAATGTCTGAGTAATATTTCATATATATATATGCCACACATCCTTTATTCATTCATCTATTGATGGACACTTGGGTTGCTTCCATATCTTGGTCACTGTAAATAATGCTTCTATGAACACTGGGATGCACATATCTTTTTGAATTACTGTTTTTGTTTTCTTCAGCTATATATCTAGAAGTGGAAATGCTGGATTGTGTAGTAGCTTTATTTTTAGTTTTTTGAGGAAACTCCATACCGTTTTCCACAGTGGGTGCACCAATTTACATTCCCACCAACAGTGCACAACGGTTCCCTTTTCTCCACATGCTCATCAAAACGTGTTATTCATAGACTTTTGGATGATGACCATTCTGACAGCCGTGTGGTTTTCTCATTGTGGTTTGGATTTGCATTTCTCTGATGATTGGCAATGTTGAGCATCTTTCAAATAAGCAATTGCATCAAAAAGAATAAAATGCCTAAGAATACATTTAATCAAGGAGGCAACAGACCTATACTCTGAAAACTGTAACACTGTTGAAGAAAATTGCAGATGACACAAATAAATGGAAAGATATCCCATGTTCATGGATTGAAAGCATTAATATTGTTACAATGTCCATACTACCCAAAGCAATCTATAGATTTAATGTAATCCCTATCAAAATACCCATGACATTTTTCACAGAACTAGAACAAATAATCCTAAAATTTGTATAGGACCACAAAATACCCCAAATAGCCAAAGCAAGCTTTAGATAAAAGAACAAAGCTGGAGCTATCATTCTTCCTGACTTCAGACCATACTACAAAGCTATAGTAATCAAAACAGTATGGTACTGATACAAAAACAGACAGACAAATCAATGCAACAGAATAGAGAGCACAGAAATTAACCCATGCACCTATGCTCAATTAATCTATGACAAGGGAGGCAAGAATATACAATGAAGAAAAGACATTCTCTTCAATAAATGGGGCTGGGAACTGGACAGCTACATGTAAAAGAATGAGATTAGAACATTCCTCACACCATATACATAAAACCTCAAAATGGATTAAAGACCTAAATGTAAGACCTGACAAAATAAAAATCCTAGAAGAGGAGGCAGAACATTCTTTGACATAAATAAGCAGGACATTCTTTAACATAAATAGTTGCAATATTTTTTTGGATCTGTCTCTTAAGGCAAAGGAAACAGAAGTGAAACTAAACAAAAGGGACGTAATTAAACTTGAAAGCTTTCTCACAACAAAGGAAAGCACTGACAAAACAAAATCACATTGGATCCTATTGCACGTTTAACTAGGACAATGCTTAAGCTTTTCTAAATAAAATTATGAGGTCAGAAGAGTATCTGTATTTCCCTGCTTCCAAATCACTGTATAGGAAGACATCATAATTCCTTCAAATAAAATTAATGCTAGTTTTTCATTTTAAGTGTTTAAATCTATTTCTCATTTCTCTGTACCTTGAACCTACACAATGCTCTTTACTAATGATCTAGGCATGTGGAATTGTGTCTCCTCTCCTCATGTTCCTGCCAGAGCAGAAAAGGAAAATCTGCCAATATTTGGAAACACTGCTTAGGAGAGAGCTCTTCTTCTCTCTTCACAATTCCTACTTTTTCCTCTTGAAATTGGTAGTGATTAAGCTACTAAAATAAAGGAACAGTTTAAAGATCACCTTTTATGCATGACACAATCTCTTATCTCATCTCCCCTGTTTAAGTCAGGGCCTGGTTTCCTATAGGTCATTCATTTTGGCAATGACTTCTCTTATAATAAGCACGGCGGGTGGGGGGTTTGGGGAGAGGGCTCTCCTTATAAACAGGTCTTCTTTTTCCAGTTTGTTTAGTTGTAAGTCAAGTACATGGTCCGTGCCTGGACCCTTGGCTTTATTCAAATGGAGTGAGTGTGTTATGGTAGTAAAACAAATCATTAGGTGGTATCCACAAATTTGGAGAATTAATGGACATTTATCTACAGCTATTAATAAAGATTATCCTTTCACCCACTGAAAATCCTGTCTATTCTCCATTGGTTAGAACCCATAGGAAGGAAGGAAGATAATTATACTACTATCCCTTACAAACTATAATTTCTGTTTTTAACCCTGGGATATTTTAAGCTTCTGGGGTACCTTTGATACTCTAAAAGAAGTACATTTTCTATAGCACTTTTTATGTTTTGCAATAAACCTCCTGTTTAATGGCTTCATATTGGATACTATTTCTCTGCTCTGAGAAGTATCACTGAAGAGATATGAATTACATTGTTATGCATTAACAGATATTTTATACATCATCCAACATTTTAATAACTGGTAAATACAAAAAATACTTGTTTAATTTTTTAAGTGAAGTGACTTTTAAATATCAGAAGTGGGGGCCTTTTAAGAAAAGCATAATAAATTCTCCACTAGTGAAATGTGAAGCCTACCATTCAGTATTAAGAACGATAACCATGAAGGGACTGAATTATGCAGCTGAACAAGGCCCAGAAAGTGAATCAGGCTATCGGAGTGACCTTATTCCAAAAATTCATTTCTAAAAAAATAAGCATTATCTTTTCAAAGCCTAATTGTATTAATAAAAGAGCACTGAAAGCGTTTAAAAATATTTCCCAGAAAAGAGATTAAAGTTCATTAAAATGGGAAGAAATTGTTCAACGGTCATTTTTTAAATGACAAACAGCTTTCCTTTTTATATGTAAAACTTTTAAAGTTATTTCTGTCCTTCAATCACATTCCATATTTTCAAAATATTTGGTGATAAACCTGGATGATATTAACCTCACAATATCAACTAAACAGGGGGAATAAGAACATTATTTCAAAATCTGAAAATATGTATGTCAGTGATTTATAACGTACAAATAATGATTCCTAAGCCCTTTACATAATTTGGTTAGTAAGAAAGGTTTGCAAGATTCTTAGTTTGGCAGAAACTTTGACTGCCTATTTATGAGAGCCCTCAACCTTTCCATTTTGTTAAAAGAAACTTTTTTTCCCCAAGAACTTATTTATTTGACACATGACTTAGGGGTGGTGACTTCAAATTCCAACTCTAAGGAGACCCTGATGAGCTTAGGTCAGTCACAATGATTGCATTCCTCTTTGCCAGTGATTGGCTTAGGGACGGACATGTGCACCTAGTTCTGGCTAATACTCAAAGAGAAATTGGTTTCAGGCTTGGAGACTTTCTTGCAAAGACTAATGTGCTCTGGTGTTGGGAAGTGCTACAGCCATTTTGTAACCCTGCAGAGAGCCAGGGCAAAGCCCAAAAGATACCTGATCCCAGAAATGAAAAGAACCTGGATGCTATATACAATATCAACCATCTTGCTACCTCCCATACCTCAAGACTTCCACTTACTTGAAAAATATGTATTAAATATCTGGTGTCTTTGACTTCTGGTTGAAGACAATAATACCTGATAAGCTGAGAATATAGCTGGTTGCTATTCAACAAGTGTTATTGAACACCAAGTCCATATGCCCAACACAGTGAGTCCAAACACCACCAAACTGTTGGAGTTTGGAGCAGAGAAAGGTTTATTGCAGGGCCGTGCAAGGAGACAGGTGGCTTATGCCTTAAAAACCCTCTACTCCCTGAAAGCTTTCAAGAGCCCTTTTATAGGAAAGGTGAGGGAGGGGCTTGATTAGTTGTTGCAGATTTCTTGGTGTCAGATCCTTTACGCCTGAGGTCAGGTCACAGTCAGGTCACGATGTTCCTGTAAACCTCCATCAAAACAAATGCTATTCTTTGTTCTGACAAGAAAGGGAAAGGTCCCAAGGCTTAACTTTTGCCCCCCAAGGTCCAAGCCCTGGCTAAGTGGAGGGGGTCCCTACGAGGGCCGGTTATCCTGCCCTGAAGTGTTCTTCCTGCACCCAGTCTGGGTCTTCCTGCCAGAGCCCAGGCCCAGCTGAAGAGGCAGATCTCAGCTGGTGGCACCCTCAAGGCCAGGTCCCCAGACTGTCCTCACTGAGGGAGCCAGGCACCCAGGACCCAGCAGGCTCCCAAGCTTTTCATTTAAACTGGAGAGAATCATCTGTATAGAATCAACAGGAATACATGTTGTAGCAAATACCAACCAGGTGAATTCCCAGCTCACAACAACTGCCCTTCTTTGAGAACAGTCCCAACCACAGAGGTGGACCTGAAATAATGATGTGCAGTGTCCTTGCAACTTAACCCTGACCTCTAACCACCTCCTAGGGGTAGACAACTGATCTAAGCTGCACCAAGTTTTGAAATGTGAACCAAGAGACTGAAACTGGTTGAAGCTCTTACCTTAATGGCAGTGTCCATAGACTCCAGTTGCTGAGGCCTCCATGGACTGAGACCCACAGAGACTGGCGCCACCATTAGGTGGCAGAGGTAAGGATGGGGGAGAGGTTCACTGCTGCTTCAAGGCCTGGGCCCAGCCACTGGGAGGCCATGGCAAGAGCTCTGGGGCCCTGCAGGACACAGCCCTCAGCCTGTCCCCGGGCCCCCCAGCTCACCTGCCGGCCCCAAGGCTGGAGGATCTGGAGGGCCCAGGGGAGAAGGCTGCGATCCACCTCTCCCTGCACTCTCTGCCATAGAGACCACTGCCAGGTTGACTGTTGGCAGAGCTGGACCTCTAACCACGGTGCTAAGGGTCTCACACTTAGGGCTGCATGTGGGCTCCACCCTTATTACACAGGAAGGGTTGCAGATGCAACAGCACTGTGTAAGTAATGAATCATTTAAAAGTTAATAAAATAAGAAATAAGGAAAAGAAATTCTTAAAAATATACAATGTGTTTATCAAGTAATATTAATAAAGTAATTTCATCTTGACATCTTCATTAGAAGAATTTTTTTTTAAAGAAGACACTGGTCAGATTATCTCACCTTCAGTTTCACAAAAATGTTAAAGATTTTAACATTGCTTAGTGTAGGTGAGTAAAATTTGCCCCTCCAAAATGCATCTCTTTGGCATGAGGATTAACTTAGGCTGATTATTTTTTTAAAAAAGGAAGACTCAGGAAGTCTTTGTTTTTACCTCCCCCTTAGCTGCCTAATGTAGATAGAGGACCTGTTCCTGGAATAGCGCTATCACCAGAAATATCTGCAAAGAATACAAGCTGGGTGTGGTATGGGAAACTGGGCAGGGCCTATATATCAGAATCCACTCTGTATCTCATCCTCTCTGTAAGGCCCAGTAAACATTTATTTACCAAACCTTTGCTTTTCCATCTCCCTGTGAATTGCCTTCTTCCTTTCTGAAGTCCCCAACCACTACCCACAGCATCCTCCTTTGTCTTTTGCTAAAGATGTTATTTAAGGTGAGGTGTTCGGCCATTTTGGCAAGTTACTCAGTTCTCCTGGGTCTCTCCCGCGTATACATGTCATTAAACTTTTGTTAGATTTTCTCCTGTTAATCTGTCCCATGTCAATTTAATTCTTAGACCAGCCAGAAGACTGATAAGGGTAGGAGAAATCTTCTTCCTCCCTGACATTAGTCAAGTTCATTTGACAGTGTCTCAGCTAAATAAAGATTTAGTTGAGAATGAATTATCTAATCCATTAGAGATGCCTAGATAAATGATAGTTATGATTCAGAGTTTTAAAATCTAGACACAATTCTTGAAAATGTTCAGGAATGTTTAATGAATGTTTTATTCATTCATTCATTTATTCATTCTTCACCAATTTATCATTCATGCAGTCATTTCTTTAGTATTCACTGAGGATGCTACATATGTAAGACTCAGTATATGAAGTACATTGGCTACACTGGAAAACCTGAAAAAGGCTTTGCTTTCTTAAAGCTCATAATGTAGAGGGTGAAAGGTGTCACATGATTAAACACATATGTAATTAATTATTTTAATTGTGGGAAGCACTAAGATAAAGCTTAGGGTTGTAAGGAAATGGATGATTAGAGTATCTCATCTAATCTGGGTGATGGAAGAAGTCATCCATGAGCAATGGCTTACCAAGAGGGATGGCTAACTGTGGGAACAGCCTGTCCACAGGGGAAAAATATTTATCAAGAAAGACATTATGCAGAACTGTCAGTGCATGGTGATAATAAAAAGTAGACCACACTTCTGGTTGGTTTTATTACTATTTTAAAACTTCCACATTTTCCACAAATGATAGGTACCATTTACTGCCCGCAGCATAGGTAGGCCACTATCACTGTCTTGCCCTTGATAAAAACTGTCCCTGAGGTAGTGACTTATATATAAAATGACATTTTTACAGAACTCTTAACCATGTGAAGTTAGTGAAAAGTCAGAATCCGTGTCACTCATCTATTCACACCAAAGGGATTCAGTTGAAGAGCTACAAATTTTAAAGGTGGATATTGAGACTATTTAATTTCTCACACTCTACTTTTCCCTAATAGTCCCTTCTCTGCTTCTCCATCTCACCCTATTTCAGGTTGACATAGGTTCAGTGTACAATATGACCATGATGGACATTAAGAGGACACTTGCATACACATACACACACATACACATGCCTGTTCTAATTTGAGGGCAAAATACACACACACACACACACACATACACACACACACACACACACACATACACACATACACACACACAGTCTTTTGAAGAACTGTTCTCAGATATTAGAGAGATTTCAATTCATTCTGATCTAGAAGCTTCTTATATCAATGTTTGTTTGTGGGATTGGTCCAGTTAGTGAAAAACATTAAAACTATAGAGATGAATGGATGACTGACAATTTCATTTTTATTAAAATCTAGAACAAGGATTATATTCTGCAGAAGAGTTCTTATTTTTCAGACATCTTGCCTTGTCATTTTTGACTTTGACAAAATTTTCTGTATAATACATATTATTCTTAAGCTAGTATTAATTTTCTCAAATTTGAATATAAAATTTTAGTTCAAAGTATCATTTCCCGGGCTTCCCTGGTGGCGCAGTGGTTGAGAGTCCGCCTGCTGATGCGGGGGACACGGGTTCATGCCCCGGTCCGGGGCAGCTGGGCCCGTGAGCCATGGCCACTGAGCCACGCATCCGGAGCCTATGCTCCGCAATGGGAGAGGCCACAACAGTGAGAAGCCCACGTATTGCAAAAACAAAACAAAACAAACAAACAAAATATATATATCATTTCCCTTTTTTTGTTAATACAATTTTTAGATCTGCATCACTTCTACATTTTTAAATTGTGCCTAATTATAGTTTTTAAACATTCCCAAGTTGACAATTAAAAAATATGTAATGGTCAACTATGTTTTTAGTCAGCAACATGAATATTGATTCCAAAAATAGGACTAATATTTTAAATATGTGAAATGAAAGACTGTTTTCGTAAGGGTCTAATGCTAATACATATTAATACAAACAATTTTAAAAGTTTAAATGTACATGTGGAATCAGAGGAAAAAGCAATCATTTTTATATTGAACAAGAAAATCAGTTTTGTTAGTTAGAAAATCTTTATGCAAAATGAATTTTTAGTCCTATTTTTAGCCTTTTTATAATTAGGAGACAATTTAATCAGCACAAGTAAGTCATACTATTAGTGTCAATCTCATATATTTGCAAAAAAATGGAGCTAATTATGGAAAGGTGCTAAGTGGAATAGAAATATGTAAAAGTTTTGAGGGTGTTGACATTTCTTTAAGTGCTAGAAACCTATCTTAAAATCTATGTTTTTAAAGATCAACTATGGTTGATAGATCAAATACTGTGTATAAAATAAGCTGCAAGGATATCTTGTATAACTCAGGGGATAGAGACAATATTTTATGATAACTATAAATGGAGTATAACCTTTAAAAATTGTGAATCACTATATCGCACACCTGTAACTTATATAATATTGTACATCAACCATACCTCAATTAAAAAAAAGAAGGTAGTTGGGCTTCCCTGGTGGTGCAGTGGTTGAGAGTCCGCCTGCTGATGCAGGGGACACAGGTTCGTGCCCCGGTCCGGAAGGATCCCACATGCCGCGGAGCAGCTAGGCCCGTGAGCCATGGCCGCTGCGCGTCCGGAGCCTGTGCTCCACAATGGGAGAGGCCACAACAGTGAGAGGCCCGCGTACCACAAAAAAAAAAGAAGGTAGTCGACAAATACCAACAAATCACAAACTAGTTAAGTACGAAGAGACATGTATAAAACATTCAAATGATATAATCTCTCATTTTGCATGAAATGACCATCGTTTCATATATATATCTTTTGTCTTCACCCTTGGAGACTCTTAGACATTCGTTTCCTCCTTGGAGTTGACTATATCATACACATTTTAGTCAGTGAAAAACTAAAATAAATCACACCCTGGAAAGTACAGAGTATGATAGGAGCTAGAATTGACCAACTTCAAATGTTCTTCCATTGGACCATGGCTGCCTCTACAGATTTATCTATTTCTATCAGTTCATCAGGTAATTGCACATAATTCGTGACCAAGAGTAAAAGTGTGGAGATACAGGTATAAAGTGAGGTTTTTGGACAATGAGTCCTTTGCAGTGAAGCCCTAGGGGCAGAAGAGGCTCCTCCAGCCAGCTGCCAGGGACAAAGGACAGCTGATGGAGCAGATAAAATGCTGAAAATGCCACGTCGCTCCTGTCAAAGCTGTTTTGTGAAGGCAGAGGCTTCACTGATTTTTTTTTTTTTTTTTTTTTTTTTTTTTTTTTTTTTTTTTTTTTTTTTTTGGGGTATGCAGGCCTCTCACTGTTGTGGCCTCTCCCGTTGTGGAGCACAGGCTCTGGACGCGCAGGCTCAGCGGCCATGGCTCAGGGGCCCAGCCGCTCCACGGCACGTGGGATCCTCCCGTGTCCCCTGCATCGGCAGGTGGACTCCCAACCACTGTGCCACCAGGGAAGCCCTGGCTTCACTGCTTTGATGCAGAAAGCCTTTCAAAGGGATGCTCTACCCCAGATTCTCTCAAGCTGAGCGTTCATTTTTCACCAGAGTCGTCTGTAAGCTCTGGGCTTGGCAGTCCTCGGAGACCAGGTTCTGTGGGTTTGGGTTGTTCAGCGTGAACTCTGTTCCCCTCTCACGTGGGAAAGAGAGGTCTGCACACATGCTCTGTGGACATTGTGACTTGCGGAGCCGACTCTTTTCCAGCCAAGCCCTCCCTAGCTCCCTGTGAAATTTCCTTCAAACATGTTGGGAACTCGCTAAACAGCTCACCGGGGATGGCTTTTGAAGTCAGTCCTAAGGATAGGTGAGCCTCTTTTCTAGCAGACTTCTACCACTGTCCTCCTGGGACATCAGCTCCTACTGACCGTCCAGTGTCAGGATCAGCAACTCCTATCTTCTGTGATTAACAATGTTGGCTTCAAGGTTGTGAATCTCATCACTTCTTCCATGCTCTGGCTGGGAAGCCTTGGCATCTCTCTCTACTGCTGAGAGCTGGAACCAGATGTCTCTCCCTGCATCTCAGTGACATGGTCGTTAACGTCTGGAACTCTTCAGTGGCACCAGTCCCACCACATAGTTCCGCGATGAACTCCTCCAAGGCCACGTGATCCCAGAATTGAAAAGGTAGGAAAATGCTCGGTTCAAGTGGCTCATGCCCATGTAACTCCAAAACATTAAAAACCTTGGAATTTTGTAAATTAAAATCACTAATGAAAAAAATTCACTGCATTGTCATTCCCAGTGATTCGTACTGAAGATTCTGTTCCTAACACAGGTGAAAATAAATAAAGATCAACTATGTTTTACTATGGGGGGGGGGAAGCAAGTTTGAACAGCCAACCACCTTTACACAAATGTTATATCTAAAATAGAATTTTTAAATCTTTTCATTTTAAATATTTGCTAATAATTGTATTTCTTATATAGTAACTGAACTTGCCATAACAAACACTTGCCATAACAAGAGACTGACTCTATGTCTTATCTATAAACAGTAGTCGGCGATGAATATTTTAGATTTCTTTTTCTTTTTGTCTTTCAGGCAATGTACAAGTCTCCATAATGAGTATAATCGAAGGAAACCAAGTAGAGCATTAAAAAATGTTGGGATGAGAAGACTCTGAAGGAATGTTCTAACTTCTGACCTAAAGGCAGAATACTGAATAGGGCTTTAGAAGGAGGTTTAAAGTTCAGCCAAAATTCAGCTAGTTTGGAGAACAGAGGTATTATCTTGCAAGTGGCATTTATTGTTTGGACAATCTGGATTTTTACCAGAGGAATGGCAAGTGATAGTTAGGGACCAATTGTCAAGAGCAAATGTGGGTAGAAAAGAATAGCTGCAGAGGATAAAGACATCAGAGGGCCACAGTGGAAAGTACTCAAGCCTTCAATCCACTGTCCTTCAGCATCTCAAGTTAATACTGTGCAGTAATGCAGTCTCCAGAGGCTGCAGTGAATTTTACTCGTAGTAAGTTACAGCTTTGGGTTCTCTGAACTTTCAGTAATATTGATAGCTTCTGTCTGAGCCCTACAATCTCTGTATATTTGGTCCCCTTACTTGCAATTAATAGATCTGCTAAATACAGAGTAGGCGTTAGTTTTGAAGGAATTCTTTTTTCAATCAGTCTGAAAATGGTAATGTGCTAGTAAGATCTACTGGACACCCAGGTGTAATTAATTTTTATTAAATCAAAATTCTGTACTATGCATGACAAGAGGAACCATGTTTCTATGGTTCACAATTTTTTGTATCATTAGCCTGTTTCATAAATAAATGAGTGAATGAATGAAATATCAGAGGATAGGCCTATTTGTCAGGTCTTCCCACTCTGGGCCACAGAATTTTGGTTCAGGTAGAGTAAAGCTAGCCAAGTTGTAGGTATTAACAGATATATAGATATAAAACAACATCTGAGAGTTTTTTAAACTTAGAATTTTATCACCATGACAAAAAAATTTCTTAAGAACAATTGTTAAGGAACAACTGTATCCTTACTCTCCAGTCAGGACTATACATTATTTGCTACTCAAGTCACATACAGTAAGTTGAGAGGGATTTGATTTGCTTCTCCTATACTTTTAGGCAATACGATCTTCTGACTTTGAGGACAGGCTCATAACTCAGCCACTTGTTTTTTGTTTGTTTGTTTCTTTGAGTATGTTTCCCTTTTTATTTTTACTAGAGATTCTACAATTCTATCATAGGATTGTTCTGAGAATCAAATAACATAATGTGATATAATGCAAGTAAAATACTTAGTTCACTGCTTACTATACTGCCAATAGTCATTCAGACATGAAAAAATGTTTAGTAATGGTTTAATCTGTTAATACTTTACTATCCATCTGGAAGAATGAAAACAACTGATAATCAGTGCTGCCACACCTGATTATAATCAAAATTGCAGTTTTCTTGCTTGAAATTCTGTAATGCCTCTTCTGCAAGCCCACAGTTTTCTTGTTCCTTAGTGTCTGGGCTGTTTGGTTTCTATTGTCCCCATATTGAGGTTCTTATAATATTCTCAGTCTTTAGAGCCATAAATGCTAGGTAAATGGTCACTTTATCAACTAAAACTTCATTTTGATTTTCAAGGAAAGCTCTGCATTATCCAGCTTGTGTTATAAAAACCCTCTTGCCTTCCTGGGCTTTGACTATCTATGAAACGCTTGCACAATGCTGCACTTCTCATTCTCTCTGCTCGTCTGCACCTGCTCTCACACCCAGATGGGCCCCTCCTGTACCAGAGCAATCCCTACTCTGGCGTCAGGTCAAGAGGCTGATGCTCAGGTATTTCACTGTCTCTCCACATAGCTGCACTGGAATCTCCAAGGCCTTTAATGTCAGCCTAACTATGATGAAGAAAACTCCTCTTCTCTACATTATAATTTTACCCATGTCTATATAAGTAAAGGCAAGAAGAATGAAAAGCAACCATAACTCAGAACAGGTCACTACAGTTCCTTATACACGGATTCATTTATAAGCATAGTAGGACTCCTGTCATCATGAAGCACAGTACTGACTGGGTCCATGAGAACGGAAATCAGTTTTGGGGGGACTATAGAGCTCAGTATGTTTTCTAGGGAGGGAAAAGGAACTATATTGTCATAGATTGAATTGAAAAGTAGTAGAATCACAGAAATTGTAACATAAACACCACACAAACGTCAAAATGATTTTAAAATGCTTCTTTGTGTGTTCTATTGATTTTTCATTATTATGACCTTATTCTTAAACCTACTTGGTTGTGATCCTAATTTTCTACTCAATCTTTGTTTAGATCCCAGTAGGATAGTGATATAGTGTGATTATTCAGAGAGGCAAAGAAAAGACATTAAGACTCCCTGCTAATGAAAACAAGGGAAGGAAAAAGAAATGTGCCAATCTAAGTGTTCTACCTGTAAATTGAGCTGCTAGACAAGAGGAAATAAATAATGCTTCATCACAAATCTCTTTCTGATTAAAAAAAAGGGCTAAAAATAAATATAAAGCAAAACAAACAGAGCAGGTCTACTGCAGGGAAGCAGTATAAATTTACAATACTGTATCTTTAACAATAATATTATAAATGTTAAAATATCTTCAGATGATTACTTTATACAGCTACAAACAGTATCATTTTCTGAAAAATGTTATTACATTTGTAAGAATCTAAATATGATATACTTCAGAAATATATGTATTAGCTTCATTTTAATTATGGTATTTAATTTATTATATTGTGTATAACTATAAATGGAAAGTTAATTGTAAAACAGTATTATTTATACTTATAAGAAAAATAGTAAAATAAATTATTACAAATAGTAACTTACAGTATGAGTCTTTTCAATAGGTAATGAAATTAAACAATGACATTAGAATTTTATGGCTTCTGAGGGGACCATCAAGATGGCGGAGGAGTAAGATGTGGAGATCCCCTTCCTCCCCACAAATACACCAGAAATACATCTACACGTGGAACAACTCCTACAGAACACCTACTGAATGCTGGTAGACCTCAGACCTCCCAAAAGGCAAGAAACTCCCCACGTGCTTGGGTAGGGAAAAAGAAAAAAGAATAAACAGAGACAAAAGGATACGGATGGGACCTGCACCAGTGGGAGGGAGCCATGAAGGAGGAAAGGTTTCCATACACTAGAGGCCCCTTCGCCGGCGGAGACTGCGGGAGGCGGAGCGGGAAGTTTCGGAGCCGCGGAGCAGAGCGCAGCCACAGGAGTGCGGAGGGCAAAGCGGAGAGATTCCCGCACAGAGGATCGGCGCCGACCGGCACTCACCAGCCCGAGAGGCTTGTCTGCTCACCCGCCAGGATGGGTGGGGCTGGGAGCTGAAGCTCGGGCTTCGGTCGGAGCGCAGGGAGAGGACTGGGGTTGGCGGCGTGAACACAGCCTGTGGGGGGTTAGTGAGCCACGGCTAGCCGGGAGGGAGTCCGGGGAAAAGTCTACAGCTGCCGAAGAGGCAAGAGACTTTTTCTTCCCTCTTTGTTTCCTGGTGCGCAAGGAGAGGGCATTAAGAGCGCTGCTTAAAGGAGCTCCAAAGACGGCGCGAGCCGCGGCTATCAGCGCCGACCCCAGAGACGGGCATGAGATGCTAAGGCTGCTGCTGCCGCCACCAAGAAGCCTGTGTGCGAGCACAGGTCACTATCCACACCTCCCTTCCAGAGAGCCTGTGCAGCCCGCCACTGCCAGGGTCCCAGGATCCAGCGACAACTTCCCCAGGAGAACACACGGTGCGTCTCAGGCAGCTGCAACTTCACGCCGTCCTCTGAAGCTGCAGGCTCGCCCCGCCCTCCATACCCCTCCCTCCCCCCGGCCTGAGTGAGCCACAGCCCCCGAGTCAGTGGCTACTTTAACCCCGTCCTGTCTGAGCGAAGAAGAGACGCCCTCCGGCGACCTACACGCAGAGGCAGGGCCAAATACAAAGTTGAACCCCGGGAGCTGTGAAAACAAAGAAGAGAAAGGGAAATCTCTCCCAGCAGCCTCAGAAGAAGCGGATTAAATCTCCACAATCAACTTGATGTACGCTGCCTCTATGGAATACCTGAACAGACAACGAATAATCTAAAATTGAGGAGGTGGACTTTGAGAGCAAGATTTATTATTTTTTCCCCTTTTCCTCTTTTTCTGAGTGTGTATGTGTATGCTTCTGTGTGAGACTCTGTCTGTATAGCTTTGCTTTCACCATTTGTCCTAGGGTTCTATCCATCCCCTTTTTTGTTTTTTTTTAATTAAAAAATTTTTTTTGCCTTAAAAACTATTTTTTTAATTTAATAATTTTATTTTACCTTACTTTATTTTATTTTCTTTAATCTTCTTCCTTCCTTCCTTCATTCCTTGCTTCTTCTTTCTTCCTTCCTTCCTTCCTTCCTTCCTTCCTTCCTTCCTTTCTTTCTTCCTTCCTCTCTTTCTTTCTTTCTTTCTTTCTTTCTTTCCTTCCTTTTCTACTTTTTCTCCCTTTTATTCTGAGCTGTGTGGATGAAAGGCTCTTGGTGCTGCAGCTGGGAGTCAGTGCTGTGCCTCTGAGGTGGAAGAGCCAACTTCAGGATACTGGTCCACAAGACACCTCCCAGCTCCACGTAATATCAAACGGCAAAACTCTCCCAGAGATCTCCATCTCAACACCAACACCCAGCTTCACTCAATGACCAGCAAGCTACAGTGCTAGACACCCTATGCCAAACAACTAGCAAGACAGGAACACAACCCCACCCATTAGCAGAGAGGCTGCCTAAAATCATAATAAGGCCACAGACACCCCAAAACACACCACCAGACGTGGACCTGCCCACCAGAAAGACAAGATCCAGCCTCATCCACCAGAACACAGGGACTAGTCCCCTCCACCAGGAAGCCTACATAACCCACTGAACCAACTTTAGCCATTGGAGACAGACACCAAAAACAACGGGAAATACAAACCTGCAGCCTGCAAAAAGGAGACCCCAAACACAGTAAGATAAGCAAAATAAGAAGACAGAAAAACACACAGCAGTAAAAGAGTTCAGAATAATGATAGTAAAGATGATCCAAAATCTTGGAAATAGAATGGACAAAATGCAAGAAGCAGTTAACAAGGACCTAGAAGAAATAAAGATGAAACAGACAATGATGAACAACACAATAAATGAAATGAAAAATACTCTAGATGGGATCAATAGCAGAATAAATGAGGCAGAAGAACGGATAAGTGACCTGGAAGATAAAATAGTGGAAATAACTACTGCAGAGCAGAATAAAGAAAAAAGAATGAAAAGAACTGAGGACAGTCTCAGAGACCTCTGGGACAACATTAAACGCACCAACATTCGAATTATAGGGGTTCCAGAAGAAGAAGAGAAAAAGAAAGGGACTGAGAAAATATTTGAAGAGATTATAGTTGAAAACTTCCCTAATATGGGAAAGGAAATCGTTAATCAAGTCCAGGAAGCACAGAGAGTCCCATACAGGATAAATTCAAGGAGAAATACGCCAAGACACATATTAATCAAACTGTCAAAAACTAAATACAAAGAAAGCATATTAAAAGCAGCAAGGGAAAAACAACAAATAACAACAAGGGAATCTCCATAAGGTTAACAGCTGATCTTTCAGCAGAAACTCTGCAAGCCAGAAGGGTACTGGCAGGACATATTTAAAGTGATGAAGGAGAAAAACCTACAACCAAGATTACTCTACCTAACAAGGATCTCATTCAGATTTGATGGAGAAATTAAAACTTTTACAGACAAGCAAAAGCTGAGAGAGTTCAGCACCACCAAACCAGCTTTACAACAAATGCTAAAGGAACTTCTCTAGCCAAGAAACACAAGAGAAGGAAAAGACCTACAATAACAAACCCAAAACAATTAAGCAATGGGAATAGGAACATACATATCGATAATTACCTTAAATGTAAATGGACTAAATGCTCCCACCAAAAGACACAGATTGGCTGAATGGATACAAAAACAAGACCCATATATATGCTGTCTACAAGAGACCCACTTCAGACCTAGAGACACATACAGACTGAAAGTAAGGGGATGGAAAAAGATATTCCATGCAAATGGAAACCAAAAGAAAGCTGGAGTAGCAATTCTCATATCAGACAAAATAGACTTTAAAATAAGGACTATCAGAAGAGACAAAGAAGGACACTACATAATGATTAAGGGATCGATCCAAGAAGAAGATATAACAATTGTAAATATTTATGCACCCAACATAGGAGCACCTCAATACATAAGGCAAAAACTAGCAGCCATAAAAGGGGAAATCGACAGTAACACATTCATAGTAGGGGACTTTAACACCCCACTTTCACCAATGGACAGATCATCCAAAATGAAAATAAATAAGGAAACACAAGCTTTAAGTGATACATTAAACAAGATGGACTTAATTGATATTTATAGGACATTCCATCCAAAAACAACAGAATACACATTTTTCTCAAGTGCTCATGGAACATTCTCCAGGATAGATCATATCTTGGGTCACAAATCAAGCCTTGGTAAATTTAAGAAAACTGAAATTGTGTCAAGTGTCTTTTCCGACCACACCGCTATGAGACTAGATATCAATTACAGGAAAAGATCTGTAAAAAATACAAACACATGGAGGCTAAACAGTACACTACTTAATGACGAAGTGATCACTGAAGAAATCAAAGAGGAAATCAAAAAATACCTAGAAACAAATGACAATGGAGACACAACGGCCAAAACCTATGGGATGCAGCAAAAGCAGTTCTAAGAGGGAAGTTTATAGCAAAACAATCCTACCTTAAGAAACAGGAAACATCTCGAATAAACAACCTAACCTTGCACCTAAAGCAATCAGAGAAAGAAGAACAAAAAAGCCCCAAAGTTAGCAGAAGGAAAGAAATCATAAAGATCAGATCAGAAGAAAATGAAAAAGAAATGAAGGGAAAAATAGCAAAGATCAATAAAACTAAAAGGTGTTTCTTTGAAAAGATAAACAAAATTGATAAACCATTAGCCAGACTCATCAAGAAAAAAAAGGGAGAAGACTCAAATCAATAGAATCAGAAATGAAAAAGGAGAAGTAACAACTGACACTGCAGAAATACAAAGGATCATGAGAGATTACTACAAGCAACTCTATGCCAATAAAATGGACAACCTGGAAGAAATGGACAAATTCTTAGAAATGCACAAATCTGACAAGACTGAATCAGGAAGAAATAGAAAATATGAACAGACCAGTCACAAGCACTGTGATTGAAACTGTGATTAAAAATCTTCCAACAAACAAAAGCCCAGGACCAGATGGCTTCACAGGTGAATTCTATCAAACATTTAGAGAAGAGCTAACATCCATCCTTCTCAAACTCTTCCAAAAAATTGCAGAGTAAGGAACACTACCAAACTCATTCTACAAGGCCACCATCCCCCTGATACCAAAAACAGATAAAAATATCACAAAACAAGAAAACTACAGGCCAATATCACTGACAAAATTAGATGCAGAAATCCTCAACAAAATACTAGCAAACAGAATCCAACAGCACATTAAAAGGATCATACACCATGATCAAGTGGGGTGTATCCCAGGAATGCAAGGATTCTTCAATATATGCAAATTAATCAATGTGATAAACCATATTAACCAACTGAAGGAGAATAACCATAGGATCATCTCAATAGATGGAGAAAAAGCTTTTGACAAAATTCAACACCCATTTATGATAAAAACTCTCCAGAAAGTAGGCACAGAGGGAACTTACATCAACATAATAAAGGCCATATATGACAAACCCACAGCCAACATCATTCTCAATGGTGAAAAACTGAAACCATTTCCATTAAGATCAGGAACAAGACAAGGTTGCCCACTCTCACCACTGTTATTCAATATAGTTTTGGAAGTTTTAGCCACAGCAATCAGAGACAAAAAGAAATTAAAGCAATCCAAATCTGAAAAGAAGAAGTAAAACCATCATTGTTTGCCGATGACATGACACTATACATAGAGAACCCTAAGGATGCTACCAGAAAACTACTAGAGCTAATCAATGAATTTGGTAAAGTAGCAGGATACAAAATTAATGCACAGAAACCTCTTGCATTTCTATACACTAATGATGAAAAATCTGAAAGAGTAATTGAGGACACACTCCCATTAACCACTGCAACAAAAAGAATAAACTACCTAGGAATAAACCTACCTAAGGAGACAAAAGACCTGTATGCAAAAAACTATAAGACACTGATGAAAGAAATCCAAGATGATACAAACAGATGGAGAGATATACCATGTTCTTGGTTTGCAAGAATCAACATTGTGAAAATGACTCTACTACCCAAAGCAATCTACATATTCAATGCAATCCCTATCAAGCTACCAATGGCATTTTTCACAGAACTAGGACAAAAAATTTCACAATTTGCATGGAAACACAAAAGATCCCGAATAGCCAAAGCAATCTTGAGAAAGAAAAATGGAGCTGGAGGAATCAGGCTCCCTGACTTCAGACTATACCACAAAGTTACAGTAATCAAGACAGTATGGTACTGGCACAAAAACAGAAATATAGATCAATGGAATAGGATAGAAAGCCCAGAGATAAATGTACGTACATATGGTCACCTTATCTTTGATAAAGGAGGCAAGAATATACAATGGAGAAAAACAGCCTCTTCCATAAGTCATGCTGGGAAAACTGGACAGCTACATGTAAAACAGTGAATTTAGAATACTCCCTAACACCATACAGAAAAACAAACTCAAAATGGATTAAGGACCTAAATGTAAGGCCAGATACTATGAAACTCTTAGAGGAAAACATAGGCAGAACACTCTACGACATAAATCACAGCCAGATCCTTTATGACCCACCTCCTAGAGAAACGGAAATAAAAACAAAAATAAACAAATGGGACCTAATGAAACTTCAAAGCTTTGGCACAGCAAAGGAAACCATAAACAAGATAAAAAGACAACCCTCAGAATGAGAGAAAATATTTGCAAATGAAGCAACTGACAAAGGATTAATCTCCAAAATATACAAGCAGCTCATGCAGCTCAATATCCAAAAAACAAACAACCCAATCTAAAAATGGGCAGAGGACCTAAATAGACATTTGTCCAAAGAAGATATACAGATTGCCAACAAACACATGAAAGGATGCTCAACATCACTAATCATTAGAGAAATGCAAATCAAAACTACAATGAGGGGTTCCCTGGTGACGCAGTGGTTGAGAGTCCACCTGCCAATGCAGGGGACACGAGTTCATGCCCCGTTCTGGGAAGATCCCACATGCCGTGGAGTGGCTAGGCTCATGAGCCATGGCTGCTGAGCCTGCTCGTCCGGAGCCTGTGCTCCGCAACGGGAGAGGTCACAACAGTGAGAGGCCCGTGTACTGCAACAACAACAACAAAAAACTACAATGAGGTATCACCTCACACCAGTCAGAATGGCCATCATGAAAAAAATCTGTAAACTTAAATGCTGGAGAGGGTGTGGAGAATAGGGAACCCTCTTGCACTGTTGGTGGGAATGTACATTGATACAGCCACTATGGAGAACAGTATCGAGGTTCCTTAAAAAACTAAAAATAGAGCTACATTACTACCCAGAAATCCCACTACTGGGCATATACTCAGAAAACCATAATTCAAAAAGAGTCATGTTCCACAATGTTCATTGCAGCTCTATATACAATAGCCAGGACATGGAAGCAACCTATCATCATCAACCATCAACAGATGAATGGATAAAGAAGATGTGGCACATATATACAATGGAATATTACTCAGCCATGAAAAGAAATGAAACTGAATTATTTGTAGTGACCTGGATGGACCTAGAGACTGTCATACAGCGTGAAGTAAGTCAGAAAGAGAAAAACAAATACCGTATGCTAACACATATATAAGGAATCAAAAAAAAAAAAAAGTGTTTCTGCAGAACCTAGGGGCAGGACAGGATTAAAGATGCAGACGTAGAGAATGGACTTGAGGATACAGGAGGGGAAAGGGTAAGATGGGACGAAGTGAGAGAGTAGATTTGACATATATACAATACCAAATGTAAAATAGGTAAGAGTGTCAAGGACATATAAACACTACCAAATGTAAAATAGATAGCTAGTGGGAAGCAGCCTCATAGCACAGGGAGATCAGCTTTGTACTTTGTGTCAACCTAGAGGGGTGGGATAGGGAGGATGGGAGGGAGACACAAGAGGGAAGAGATATGGGGATATATGTATTTGTATAGCTGATTCACTTTGTTATACAGCAGAAACTCACACACCATTGTAAAGCAATTATACTCCAATAAAGATGTTAAAAAAAATTTTTATGGCTCCTGAAATACATATATGTACATATATTTCTAAATCATCTACCTGATCATTTTTATATTTATTCTTGTTTAACCTTTAATATTTATTTATTTTCTTTGATCCTCCCTAAAATATCACTTATCTAATAATGTAATGTAAATAGCTGCATTTTAAAAACAGATTTTACTATAAGCAATACATTTTAAAATCTTGCAGTTATTCATATATAAATAAGAAACGTTTTAAAATGTTAATTATATTGAGAAATTATATTCCATTTGGTCCCTCAGTTTTAAATGAGTATTATGTAAATATTAATTAAATCCAACTGTTCAGCTGTATTACTCAGTTTTCATTTCCTCTCAAAATTAAGTCTTCATTGGCATTTATCTGACATTTAAGAAAAATTTAAATTGCTTTAGCCACTTTCTTTGAATGGTTTACAAAATTAATAGCTATAACAGGATGTGAGTTGGATTGGACACAAAGGTCCAAGAAATATACTTTCGTGATATATTAACTTCACATATGTCAGTGGCCCAAACAATTTCAGGAGGCTTCTGCTTTTGTAGCAGTATGGTATGGTTGCTAGGAGTGATGACTCTGCAATGGGATGGATTTAGGTTTAAAACCACTCTGATGTTTCCAAGATATGTGAACTTGTCAAGCTACTCAATCTTTCTAAGCCTTGGATTTCTTAATCTGTATTGCTAAAAATAGTATCTACTTTGTATGGAAGTTATTAAGCTGGCAAGAGAAAATACATTTCATTTAATTGCTTATTATGATGATATTGTAGTATTATTGTGAGGCAAGGGATGGTGGGAATTCTTTCACAATATGACATAAGTGAAATCATCTAACTGTACATTTTAAATATCTTATAATTTTCCTTTGTCAGTTATACTTGGAGAAGGAGAAAGAGAGAAAGAAAGAAAGAGAGGGAGAGGGAGGGAGGGAGGGAGGGAGGAAGGAGAAGAAAAAGAGGCATTCTATTTTCAGTAAGATTTTGACACCATTCTGGAGTGCCTGAATGTGAGGGTAATTACGGATTGTGGACTTTTTGGACTGGGTAAATACTTTGGGCATAACTGCTAAATCATGGGCTATGTATCTATATGTAGATTTATAGCTCTACTAAACAATGAGCTGTAGTGAGGTTACAGAAGGCGAGAGAGCTTTTAAACTCTGAAATGGTTAGAGTGATATCCTAAGATAGTTAATATTTTGCTAAAAAATTCTGTAATAACAGCAAACATTTTATAGCACTTATTAGTGTGAGATGCCATTGTCAATACTTTCAATATAGTAACTCATTCAGTTTTTACAACAGTTATATGAAGTATCACAGTTTTACAGACAAAGAAACTAAGGCACAGAGAGGTTAAGGAACTTGCCCAAGGTTATACAGGTAGGATGTGGTGGAATTAGGAACTGAGCCTATAAGACTTAATTTCAGATTTAATTGTATCATATGATTTTTTAAAATATGTTTTTATTTAATATTCTCATTTAATATTAAGGGAAAAGCAATTTAAAAACTAATATCAAAACTGTATTTTGAATTATCTAAACCTCTATCTATATATCTATCAGACACTTGTAACATATACTGGCTTACTGCATATTTAACCAGTCAACATTTATTAAGCTCCTAATTTTGGTTCCCAAATTTCAGTGCTGTATATGGGAAAAGAAAAGTCTGTTGTCCTTATTCTTCGTGAGGCGTAGCTAGTCTAGGATCTTAAATAGTGAACTGTAAAGTAAGCAGCTGTGTGTGGAAGAAGTGGAAAGCCAGTCTTTGCTCTCTAATAATTTTAGAACCTAACATACTTAGGATAAAAACAAATTCTAAAAAAATCACATGATACAATTAAATCTTAAATTAAATCTTATGGGCTCAATTCCTAATTCCACCACATCCTACCTGTGTAACCTTGGGCAAGTTCCTTAACCTCTCTGTGCCTTAGTTTCTTTGTCTGTAAAATTGCCATACTTCATATAACTATTGTAGAAACAGAATGAGTTACTATATTGAAAGTATTGACAAGAGCATCTCACACTAATAAGTGCTGTAAAATGTTTGCTGTTATACAGAATTTTTTAGTAAAATATTAACTATCTTAGGATATCACTCGAACCATTTCAGAGTTTAAAAGCTCTCTCGCCTTCTATAACCTCACTACAACTCATTGTTTAGCAGGGCTTTTGAAAGTATAATGCCAATAACTGCTGACCACTACCTGCATCCTGCCCACCCATAGCAGAACTGGTTAAAACTTATTTCTTCCCATACACTTTGAATGAAAATTCAAACTCCTAACTGTGACACACAGAGAACCCTGTGTGATCAGAGCTCTGACTACCTTCCCAAACTCATCTCTTCCTAGTCTTTAGCTCACAGTTTCCAGTAGGTCTCCTGTGTTCCCTAACTGCTTGAAGGCCTTTCAAGCTTCTGAGCCCATGCACTGGCTAGTCCGTCTGCTTTTCCCTGGATTTATACTTGGTTTGAACTCTCACAGTCTTAAGGACTCAGATCAAATGCTGCATCTTCAGAAAGGCTTCCACTGCTCAGCATATTTAAAGTTTCCGCTGCTTCTCCACTCCTGCCTTGACAAATACCCTCAATGTATAGTTTGTTAATATGAGTATGCTTTAGTAAACACTGTATTTGCCAATTCTATAGGTATATTTATATATTTACTTATAGATAAATATTTAGGCCCAGAAGACACTAGCTGAAAACTGCACTCAACATTTTGGTAACCAAGTTGAAAATATCAGTTAAAATTCCTGAATGCTATACTTCAACCGGCGCAGCAGTGAATGAAGGCCGCATAAATTTTATAAAAAAAGAAAGCAAGATGTAGTACCTGAAGCTTATTATCTCATTCACTGCATAACTGCTTCAGCAAAATTTAATATTCCCTCCAGCACACTTACAGAGTCGACTAATGAAAAAGAAGAAAAATAATGAAACAAAACCTTTCCATTTAAACAAATTCCTTGGATGCTTTATAAAATAATCATGAAGATATTGCCCATACATTTTTTAATACTTTTTATTTAAGGACTTATCAGATTTATTCTTGATTTAATTATAAGAAAAAAAGTATTTTTTCTTGCAGATGAATGTAAATGATTATTCCTACTTATAAAGAAGGGAGGTTATTTTCTCAACATCCCATTATTAGAAAAACATAGTCATACTAAGTCTGGGGGACCTGGTATGGTTATCATCCCATACAAGAACCAATACTTCCTCCGTTTACTTTAAATAGACTGCATTTGTTTAAACATTATATTTTGTAAATCAGGTTGTAAATGATGAAGAAAATGAAGCTCACTGACCATAACTTTTAGAAGAAAAAGATATAAATTTTAGAAGAAGCTAACATGCACTGCTGTCGTCATGGAGAACTTTTTCTGAGGAGATACTCGAAATGTTTTCAAAGTTTTTTTTTTATAAGAAGTGTTTATTAACAAGCTATACTTTTTAAAATTTATTTATTTATTTATTTATGGCTGTGTTGGGTCTTTGTTGCTGTGCATGGGCTTTCTCTAGTTGCGGCGAGCGGGGGCTACTCTTCGATGCGGTTCACAGGGTGCGCAGGCTTCTCACTGCGGTGGCTTCTCTTGTTGTGGAGCACGGGCTAGATCTAGGAGCACAGGCTTCAGTAGTTGTGGCTCGTGGGCTCTAGAGCACAGGCTCAGTAGTTGTGGCACACGGGCTTAGTTGCTCCGTGGCATGTGGGATCTTCCCAGACCAGGGCTGGAACCCGTGTCCCCTGCATTGGCAGGCGGATTCTTAACCACTGAGCCACCAGGGAACTTTTTCTGAGGAGATACTCAAGGAAAGAATGTGTAGGATGATGGGTGATGGGAAGTAAGAACTTCACTTCCAGGGAGTGCTTGAAGTAGAAATAATCAAGACATGTTTGTGGAATGGCAAAGAGAACTATATTTACTACAGAAAATGTTCAGTTAAAGTTGCTAGAAGTGCGGTTCTATTTCTTACTATGTCTGCAGCTATGATATTCTACAGTCAAGCTGACATTCACAGTGATGACTCGGGCATTGTGAAATTTTCAGCCATCAAAGAAAGACTGAATTATATTTAGTGAATTGCACTTACAAAGTATACCATTATATTTCAAATAGGTTTTCCATTATAAAGTTTAAGGTCTTTTATTAAATTTTTAAATTAAAAACATTTTATTTTTTAATAGAATATATTTTTTAATTTATCTGAGGAGAATATTCAATTAATTCAATTTTGGGTTGACCAACAATTTTCGTTTAACAGCAATTTTACTCAACTGTGACATCAACAGTAAAGGAACTCAAAACCTAAAATTTTTAAATGCATATGTCTCAGGGTCCATTCAAGTTACCAAAAACTTGCACCTGTATTTTATAAATGAAAATAAATTTTCACCTTCATGATTTTTTTTGGATCCTGAGTAAAGGCATTTCCTTGGAGTGTATAATATCTCCTTAACAGAGATTAAAGAACAAATGCAACAGATCTAACAGTCACTGTTATTCAAATATTAATTCTTTAAATGTGATCATGTTTAAAGACAACCCAGAATTTTAAAAATAAATTTATTTTTGCCATCAATATGCTCAATAAAGAAAGGTTGGAAAATTCAAAAAAGTAGAAGGAAGGACCTAACCTAAAAGCCCAATGCTCAGAAATAGCCACTTTTAGTTTTATAGTATATTTCCTACTCAACTTTTGACTCTATGTATTTTCTGTAATAATTAAGAGCACGCTGTATACACATAAATGTATAAACAGATATTTTTCAAAATAACTTCCAGTTTTTGTTTTTACTAAAGTAACACACAGCATTGGAAAATATTAAAAATAAAAAGGTGAAAACCATCATGAACATGTTCACTTAAAATTTAGCACTATTATTACATTGGTGTATATTATTGATATTTTTATATCCCTATGTTTTTTATAATGGAAAATACACAGTTTATATTGATTTTTAGCATTATCACTACAGGAAAATAAAAAAGTCTTAGAAGATTCTAAAATATTGTTGCCACAAGTTATTCATTAAACATTTCTAATTTTAAAATTGGTGAATGATCAAAACACATTTTGGATGCAGAAACATCTTCTTAATCTCAAAGGCAATGATTTTAGCTTATGTTCTTTATCATTATTCTGAGTTTGGTGAGAATTTTATTAGTAAATCGTTACATATATTCTTGGAAGGTAATTAATTTTTAAGTATATTTACCTACACAAGTGGTTGAAATACAAAAATAAGTGAAAAAGACGCATGATCACTCTATTTGCTCCTGGCATAGAAACAGTCATAACACAATTTCAGCAAGATTTAAGTTCTCCAAAATGTAGATAACTGTGCCTCTTCAGCACTGGGAGTATCTTTGTGTCTCTATACATTCACATGCCTTTGAAATTTAGAGTAGGCACAGTTGGGAAATTCATCTAAAGACTTGGTGAACTTCCACGTGAACCTTTACTACAGAAAGACAAGCTGCTTGTCAAATTGTTGTTGCCAAGCATTAGGTCAAATTTGCAAAATTTGCCTGCATTTTTATTCTACATTTCACAGATTCTGATAGCACAATAAATCAATAAGAGTCATAGCACATTTTTCAGTTTGATTCAGAGCATTTGATTTTTCTATAATTATTTTTTAAATTTCAGACAAATTATATTTATTTTCCTCAAAAATCAGTTTTCATTCCTATATACATAAAAAGTGTAGCATAGTTATATTAAATTATGACATGGTGTGATAAGCCATGTTTCCTTTAAAATATATAAACTAAATGTAGATTTTGACACTAAGCTTTATATTTTGATTAGAATGAAGTTTTTATACTAAGCATCTAAATAAATCATACACCTTTTTACAAAGAAATAAGGCCCGGATTATATATTGTATGTATCCTGATGAATTTATATTGCCCTAAGGGTCCATCATTTTACTCATAATTGATTACGGAATATGATATGTAATTACCCTAGAATTTCAAATGGGATGATTGGGAAATTTGCAACCACTTAGCTCACATTCCATAGTTTGTGAGCTATATTTTAAAGGCTATTAATACCCCAGTTACTTAGGTTTATGGTATACTAAGTTTTAACTTACTTAAAAGTAGAACAAGAAGAAAGAGAAACATTTATTTTAATTACAAAAGAGCTAAATTGTATTTGTATTCACTTTCTATCATTTTAAGGCCAAAAGAATATTTCATGAGGAAAATATTCAAATTACCATAAGCTTACATATTTTGTTTATAGCTATAAATTAAACATCAACTACAAGCAAACTGCATTTTAAACATTAATTAAAAACTGCAGACTTACAGTGGATGGCAGAAAGGGCTTCCAGTTAATTTAGCTGTTTAATTCAATCTGACTGACTTAATTATACTGCCATACTTGGTTGAAACAGAAATACTCTTTCTTTCTTTTGATGAATTTAAAATATATGAAACTTCACTATTCTTTCCTGAAATAATGGCACAATTCACAGATTTTAAACATTATTGACATTGTATGTAAAGATGCAGAATGATCTAATTTATTTGCTAAATTCCACCATGGATTCATTTCACTTACATTTATAAACAATTTTCTGCAGGCTATGAATTAAGGGCTATTTGTAGCCCAGAGAAGGTCGGTGCTGTGGCATAATGAATAAAAAAATTAGCAATGTTTGTATCCATATAAATTTTTTCAAATTTGTTCATGTTTATTTCTGTTCCATTTATTGGCCAGGCTGAGAGGCTCTATGCAAAAACGTATTTTATCCTAGGCTGGACCCTCTCCATAGTATGGCCAAGCATTTTAGGTTGCTTACCCCCATCTTTTCTTACCTTTCCATAAACCAAGTTTCATTACCTTACCCACCAATGATACTTTTTAATAACTTATCTCAGAGACAAAGTATCCAAGGTATCCTAGGCTGGCCATGCTTGTGTGCCAATTATGTTTCAGGAAGGAATTAATGTATTACATTCATTATTATTGATAGTTTTTCTGGTTCAAAGCAGAGGTCAATGGGAAAATACCTGAAATTTGGAACTGTTAAGCTTCACTCCAAGCTCCATCAGAGACAGCTGTTTAAGCTTTCCAGTTCAGAGAGTCACACTGGAATCAGATCAATGCTGCCTTTTAATGAGCATCACATCTTCATGACACTAGACAGGGAAGTCAACACTTATAATGAGGACTTGCATGTAGAGAACTCTGTTCACCTGGATCACCCTCTATTAGCATGACTAGAATCACAGAGCCTTAAAGATAGAAGAACATTTAAAGATTTCTTCTCACAGGGGAAAACAGGAAAACTCAAAATTTCACCATAGTGAGTGTCCCTAAGTCATGTAGCTTGTTAACGGCAGATGATAGGAATAAAAACTTTGCTTAGTTGACCCTGAGGCCAAGGAACTAAGGACAATGTCAGCAATTTAAAAAATGATATTCATATGCAAGGATTCAGAAGAGTTAATCACAGAGGTTGATTCCATCGTCCTTACATGAGTGTCTCTAATCAGATGACTTTAACCACGTTCTCCTTCCCGTTCTGAACGATCCATAAGTTATTTACTCATCAGATAAGCTCTGCCATGAATCCAATGAGAAGTGCCATAAAAGCACCATTAATTGATACTATACATCCCTCTCTCTTTCATACCCATTGTCGTTATCCTCCTACAACATACGGACTACTTCTAATTGATGGATTCCATCACCAAATTAAAAAACAATACTCTGGGCTTCCCTGGTGGCGCAGTGGTTGAGAGTCCGACTGCCGATGCAGGGGACACGGGTTCGTGCCCCAGTCCGGGCTCCCTGGCCCCAGAAGTTTATGACTAATGTCTCAAGGCAGGGACTATGCCTTCATTCATTTAATCCTTAATCAATAAAATCAGGAAGATCCCACATGCCGCGGAGCGGCGGGGCCCGCGAGCCATGGCCGCTGAGCCTGCGCGTCCGGAGCCTGTGCTCCGCAACGGGAGAGGCCACAACAGTGAGAGGCCCGCGTACCACAAAAACAAAACAAAACAAACAAACAAAAACAATACTCTCTAGACTTGAGTGATGAAAAACATACAGAGTAAAACTATACGTCCTTTGGAAATGCAGCACTTTGTTATCTTTATGGTGCAGAGTGAACGATAAATTAAGAATGCTGTGTAAGCCTTTTTTATTGCTTCTGCGATAATAAGTAGATAGCCTTTATTTGTTTTGACTGGGTGGTGCAAATACATTGTCCTGCTACAATTTACTGATTTGGTTAAAAATCAGTGGATAACTGACTGAAAACTTACAGGTGTTTCCCTCTGATAGTTTACCTTTGTAATTTAAATTGCATTTATAGGCTTAAATGGCTCATGAACAACTACTTGGTTCACTTCTTTAAAGAATAACCTACATTTCATAAAGTAATTTTTTATTAGCATTCAGTTGTAATTCATACAATAATCTTTTTTTTTTTTTTTCAGTACGCGGGCCTCTCACTGCTGTGGTCTCTCCCGTTGCGGAGCACAGGCTCCAGACGCGCAGGCTCAGCGGCCATGACTCACGGGCCCAGCAGCTCCGTGGCATGTGGGATCTTCCCGGGACGGGGCACGAACCCATGTCCCCTGCATCGGCAGGCGGACTCTCAACCACTGCACCACCAGGGAAGCCCCAATAACCTTTTTTGATAAGAGATAGGTGACATTTATTGTGAAGGAAGTTAGAATGAGAAACTGATCACAAAGTAATATTTATTGAAGGCAAGGAAGAAATTACAACAATATTTTTACATGTTCTTAAAGTTTGAAATTAAAATCAAACCTTTCCATTGTGACATACAGGGTGTAACTAAAAGCACTCTCCATTTTTATATAAGTTTCCCTTTGTGGTGCCTCTTTGTCCAAAATTCAGATTTGAGGTGTAAATTTAGCAGAACTACTCAAGAAACCCATTAATAAAAATGATTCATTGCAAATGCAAAAAATATCCAAGTGTTTCCAAATACTCAGTGTCACAAGCCTGAGATAATATTGGATCACAAACAACTTCCACTCTTCCTAAGCCAAGCTGCCACAGTGATTTTTAAAGAAACCAGTCTTAATTTGTCTCTATAATCCTTTACTAACAATGGAAATAATCCTACTGAATGCTGAAAAGTGCTTCTCATGCTTGTCTCAAGTTCTGGCATTGGCTGGAAAGCACCACTGTAAGACTAAAGATGTATTTTAAAACTTTATGTTGTTACTCTGAGTTTAAGTGTACCTGAGTTATCACTAATAATCTCATTAACTGTGGTGAAGAATGATACATAAACAATGTTGGAAAAATAACCTCATTTCAAAACCCTCTATCTTTCTTTTGAGGTGCTTTAACCAAGAGTAGCAGAAATTTTCTTCTCAACACTATTTAAAATAGTTTCCATCCCTTTACTCTCTATTTTTCTGACTGTATAGTTGCCTCATTTGAATTGAGTTTGTTTCTCAATTGAATCCTGCATCCCCTTTCCAAAGCCACTGATTTTTCTGCTTCAGAAAAGAAGTTGAGGGTGGCAAAGGGCAATCCTCAAATTTTCCTCCATTGTATGCCATACACATATGTACATTTTAACTTGAATGGCAGGATTCTGCAGCTATTGATAAAATCCGTAATAATAAATTGGGGCGGGCAAGGAGTGGAAAGACTATTTTCTAAGTTTCTGCCTATACATAGAGAAGTTTGAATGAATACTATAGGTGGGATTATAATTTGTTCATGGTTGGAAAATGGTAATATTTCTTCGTCTTGGTCCTTCATGTCAAACTTCTCCATTTTCATCTGCCATATTCATTATGAGGCTTTGAGAACAGAAGCATTCCTCTCTTTCTTAAGATGTCACCACCAAATCTCACTTCATGATGTCTGTTTCTGGGAAACATTTCATAGTAAAAATCAACCTGAACACTGCATTCCCCTGGCATCTTTAAAGATACAGATTAACAGAGTTTAAAGGGGAGTTTTCAGACACACTTCTAATTCACATTCAAAGAAATGGCATAATATGGTAATGATATTTTTCTGGATTCTAGACCATCTGAAAACACTCATAGACACTATCTTTCTGGAGCATCTTTATTTAGATCACTTCCATCTAAAGTGAAATCTTGTTTCTCTTATCCTTCTTGAGAGCCTGGTATATTTAAAAATCACTGATTTACTGGCAGTACTTTCACATAAGAAAAAAGATAGCCTGAGGGGATGAAAATTCCTGGCAACAAAAATATGAAATTCTGTAGTTTTAATTTCTATGCCTACAACTAATTATTTATAAACTGCACTCAAAGTGTACAGATCCAGTGTGCATTTCTTTAAATAAGTTCTCATAAAGTGTCATGTCATAGCGGAATAGAGTGGCATAAAACTTCAAATTGTTTTGAATAAAATTAAAACACAAATGCAAACAAGACAAAACACAGAGCACATGTTTTCATTCCTGATTTAGCCTAGCATTGTAAATAGTAGAGCAGTTCTTGTCTTTTTATTTCTAAATGGATTTTTAAGTAGTCACAAATAGCCTAGAATAAGAAGTTAGGTGAGTGACAGGCTAAGTCCAAGAAAGTGGGAAACTGAACTGTCACAGCTTTAACTATCAACTTCCATAAATCAGTGACTTGAACCTACTCATAAGGAATTAGAATTCTTACAGTTTCAACAGTATTATGGACCTGGGACCTTCGAGCTTTATGCAGTATGTATTAAACTTCTTACCATTAGGTAGTCTTTGTTCCAACTTGGTTGTTATATAGGAAAGTAAACTGTTAAAAAAAAAATCAAAGGGAATTAAGAAGTAGTCAAAGGATAGCTATTAACAACCTAAGTCTGCACCAAACAGTTTACAATTGTGAGAATTACCAGGAGCCATTCAAGAGATTTGAGAGAATGTCAGTGGGCTGCTAACTCAGAGGCACGAGAGTCATTTTTTGATTAAAAAAAAATGTCACAAAATTGTAGGGGGTTTTAAAGCTTCCAAGTCACCCTGCTAGGAGCCACAGGCAATGAAACTGCTAGAGTCTATCAAAGGGTGAAACAGCAGAGTTGGAAGCCTGGCAGGGAGAAAAGCTGGTAGTTTCAGGTTACAAGTGCGATTAAGAACCACAATGTTGGGCTTCCCTGGTGGCGCAGTGGTTGAGAGTCCGCCTGCTGATGCAAGGGACACGGGTTCGTGCCCCGTGCTGGGAAGATCCCACATGCCGCGGAGCGGCTGGGCCCGTGAGCCATGGCCGCTGAGCCTGCGCGTCCGGAGCCTGTGTTCTGCAACGGGAGAGGCCACAACAGTGAGAGGCCCACGTACCGAAAAAAGAAAAAAAAAAAAAAGAACCACAATGTTCAACTTAATTTTAGTAGCATATTAATATTTCATGAGGGTTCTCTAGCACTCTTGTTTTTAAAAGAAGGATTCCAACAACTGTTGGCCTTTCCCCATCTCCTTCATCATGGAATTCCAAAATCATTCGTGACCACTGTGACACCAAACATCTTTTTTTTTCTTGGAATCATGCAACAGGTCAGACAAATTTACAGGCAGAAATCTGTGTCTCCTCAGCCCCCTTTCTGAAGTGAGCGATAGCAGAGCCCAAAGAAAGATGTGGAGGTAGCCCTACACCCCATCTCCATGAGTCAAGCTACGGGAAGGGTCACTAACAGACATGACAGAGGCCCCGGCCCCAGGCTTTGTCAATGTCCTTCCATTGGGGCCATTCCAAACAGAGACTCAGGGCATCACTTACATTTCTACAAAAGCATAAGAAATAAGAAAAGAAGGATTCCAATGAATACATTATTCCTTTTGATACAAGTCATTAATATAATTGGAGGACTTTAAACATGGTTAAAAAGCAAAGATGGGACCCTAATCAAACTTACAAGCTTTTGCACAGAAAAAGGAAACCAGAAACAAAACAAAAAGAACTTATGGATTTGGAGAAAAAAACTGGAAACGATACAACTGACAAGGGCTTAATTTCCAAAATATACAAATAGCAAGTACCCCTCAATATCAAAAAAGCAAACAATGCAATCAAAAAATGGGCAGAAAATCTAAATACATGTTTCTTCAATGAAGACATACAGATGGCCAACAGGCACATGAAAAGATGCTCAACATCGCTAATTATTAGAGAAATGCAAATCAAAACTTCAATGAGGTATCACCTCACACTGGTCAGAATGGCCATCACCAAAAAGTCTGCAAATAATAAATGCTAGAGAGGGTGTGGAGAAAAGGGAACCCTCCTACACTCTTGGTGGGACATAAGTTGGTGCAGCCACTATGGAAAATGGTATGGAGGTTCTTTAGAAAACTAAAAATAGAGTTACCATATGACCCAACAATCCCGCTCCCGGGCATATATCAAGAAAAGATGAAAACTCTAAGTCGAAAAGATACATGCATCCCAATGTTCATAGCATTACTATTTACAATAGCCAAGACATGGACGCAACCTAAGTGTCCATCTACAGATGAATGAATAAAGAAGATGTGGTATATATATATACATATATATATAATGAAAAGAATGAAATAATGCCATTTTTAGCAACATGAATGGACCCAGAGGATATCATACAAAGTAAAGTAAGTCAGACAAAGACAAATATCATATGATACCACTTACATGTGGAATCTAAAAAAAATGACACAAATCAACTTATATGCAAAACAGAAACAGACTCACAGACATAGAAAACAAACTTACGGTCACCAAAAGGGAGGGGGGATGGGGGAGGGATAAATTAGGAGCTTGGGATTAACAGATACACACTACCATATAAAATAGATAAACAACAACGTCCTACTGTATAACACAGGGAACTACATTCAATATCTTGTAATAATCTATAAGAGAAAAGAATCTGAAAAAGAATATATGCAGATTTATTGAGAAGTTACTGTGTGCTCAATGCATTTTTTGCAAATATGGAAACACCATCAAGCTCATTCCTTGGCCCTTCTCTTTCTATAATCTCTTCCTCTCTGTCCTTATAATACATATTTGGCTCCTGCTTATTGTGCTCTCTTTTATGCCCTTGACATGTGTGCAGTTGGAACATTCTGCCACCAGATATTAGCTGACTCGTTCTTGCCATTCAGTTCTTGACTCAACCATCATCTAATGAGCCTGAGTCACAGTGATTGGAACTGGTGATAAAACAGTGGATGAAAGATAACCCCTGTCCTTGAGGTGAGTATAATCTATATGGTTCACTTTTGAATTAGAGAAGTGTTCAGACTATACAATGTATTTCAAACTTTGAACAGAAGACTACTTACACAATTAAACAAATATTATACCCTACTAAGGAAAAATTATTTTTAACATGTTTTATTTTACAGCTCCACATCACTAGTGAATATGAGAGAAAGAGAGAGGGAATGGTTTGGTGTTTTTATTTCCACTAGAAATGACATGCATCCTCAAGTCGCGTTTCTTTTTTTTTTTTTTTTTTAGTTTATTTATTTTTGGCTGTGTTGGGTCTTTATTGCTGTGCGCGGGCTTTCTCTAGTTGCGGCAAGTGGGGTCTACTCTTCGTTGTGGTGCGCGGGCTTCTCGTTGCAGTGGCTTCTCTTGTTGCAGAGCACAGGCTCTAAGCACACGGGCTCAGTAGTTGTGGCTCGCAGACTCTAGAGCACAGGCTCAGTAGTTGTGGTGCACGGGCTTAATTGCTCCGCGGCATGTGGGATCTTCCCGGACCAGGGCTCAAACGCATGTCCCCTGCATTGGCAGGCGGATTCTTAACCACTGTGCCACCAGGGAAGTCCTCAAGTTACATTTCTATTGTCTCTCTAAATATTTGATGCTTAGGAACATGCTCTGCTCCTGAAAACAGACAAAGGTAAGTAGAAGATTTCCAGAATCAGAAAAAAAAAAAAATCCATGAAGGATGAAGTTGACAGTTAATTAGCTCTTTAGTCACAAGTGAAGATTGTGATTTTAACTTAACCACTTTCCAGCCTTGGAAAATAATAGAATCTACCACTAGAACATTCATTTCTACCTGAATTGTGTTACTATGTCTGTATTTGTATGTGTGTGTATGTGTGTGTACATATGGAGGAAAGTATTCATGGATAGGTGGGTAGGGTAAAGGATATGAAATATATTGATACATAGAATAACATGATATCTCATGGCAACAAGACCACATGTGCTTTATATACTACTGATACCCAATTAATAACAAAGTTTCTTGCCCAAACAGATGTTAATGAATAGTTGTTAAATACGTAAATATGTAATAACTGAGAAATTCAAATTTGTATATGACGTTTGGTTTATTTCATATTCCAAAATGAACTAGTTTTACACTGGTCTCATATACAAAGCAAAGACATATGAAGGAAGCCACATATAAAATAAATTAGAGTTAGAAGTCTCATTTGTCCTATACAGGGCAGGAGGAAGATTTAGTATAAATACTGATGATAAGGTATTGGTATGAGTTTAATAAGGATGTGAGTGTGAGTATGAGTATGGCAGTTTGTGAATAAAAATAGATATGGATAAATAATGGCAAGTAATACATCAATAGCTACAGATGGCACAGCCATAGATATGGAGAGAGAAAGAGGAGAGACAGAGAGAGAGGAGAGACAGAGCTTTATCAGAACTACTATTGATTTTAATATTTCATTCTTATGTTCATCAATGTCTTATTTCACAATTTGACCTTTGATCTCAGTTTTCTTTTTAAATAAAAATGTTAGGGAAGACTTCTGCTTCTAGAAACGTGGAATAGGTATATTTTTCCATATTTCTCCTGCTAAGAACAACCAAAACACATGGACATTACATCTAAAGAAAAAAATTTTAATTAAAAAAAACTCTAATTAAACTTAAAAAAAACTTTAATTAAAAACAAAAAGTATAAAGGAGGTAGACCTACTAGGGACCTCATGATTCGTGAAACAAGGTTTTCTTCACAAGAAGGCAGAAATCCAGAAACAACAACCAGTGCAGATAAAAAAAAAAAAAAAAAGACCCAAGAAAAGCTTGCTGTCTCTAGCCAAATGACCAGAAAGAAAACAGAAAACTTTTTGACAATAACTGCTCCTCTTCAGCCCAACACCACAGAAAAAAATGGTGGCCCCATGACCATATATTGCATCAAAGAAAGAATGGATAATCTACATTTTCATTCTCAGGGAGACAAAATGAGGTGCCTCCTCACCTCACTGGTATGGAATTAGAGAACACCAAGTGGGAAGGTGAGAGTTGCACCACTGCCCAGTGGTAATGAGGCCACCACCACCATGTTGTCACCGGGGATCTCATGGGGAGTTAGAACTACGAACCCTGCCCAGCTGAAACGAGACGCTCGTACACCCAGGTGTCATATGGCTGCATGGGGAGGCAGAACGTGTACCTCCACCTGACTGTATGAAGTAGGACACACTTCCCTTGCCTGAGCTGCACCAAAGAAAGTCATGTAAAGTAAGTTCTAAATCAGAATCTAAGTCTCATCGAATAATTTTTTTAATGTCCAGGTTTCAACTGCAAAATATTCCTTATACAATATTCATTATACTGGTATAATATTCATTTACCAGTTAGATCTAGTTGAATGAATCTGAACAAAAAAAAGACAGTCAATAGATGACAGCGCCAAGATAACAGAGATACTACAATTATTTGACAAAGATCTTAAAGCAGTCATCATAAATTGCTTCAAGAAGAAATTATAAACATACTTGAAACAAGTGAAAAAATAGAAAGCCTTAGCAGAGAGATACAAAGTCTCAGACAAGAAATAGAAGACATAAAAGTAATCAAATAAAAACTTCAGTTTTTAAAAATATAATAATCAAAATTAAAAGCTCATTGTACGGGCTTTACAGTAGAAGGGAGGGGACAGGGAAGAATGAGTTAACTAGAAGACATGACAAGAGAAATTACTCTCTAAATAATCGAGAGAAAATAGACTGTTTAAAAAAATGAACAGAGCCTTAGGGACCTATGAGACTATAACAAAATATGTGACATTCATGTCACTGGATTTCATGAGTGAGACGAGAAAGGGGGCAGGGCTGAAAAAAAGTACTCAAAGTAGTTATTACTGAAAACTTAGTTTGGCAAGACACATAACTCCACAGATTCCAGAACAAAACCCAAATAGGGTAAACCCAAACAAAAAAAGTCCATAGCAATGCACATCATAATTAAACTGCTGAAATTAAAAAACAAAATTTTTTTAAACAGCAAGAGGAAATGGTTATGTTACCTATATGGGAAAAAATCAATTACAATGACACAGTGCATTCCTGATCAGAAACCATGGAGGCCAGAAAGAAATGGCACAATACTTTTCAGATGTTAAAAGGAAAGAACTGTCAAAACAATGTTATTTCTAGTAAAAACATCCTGGTAAAATAATGACATCAGTAGACTGTTATGCATATATATTGTAAGACCTAAAGCAACCACACAAACAATATAAGAAGAGATATACTCAAAACACTATAAATAAATCAAGATGAAATCCTAAAATAATGTTCAAGTAACCCACAGGAAGGCAATAAAAGAAAAGGAGATGAACAAGAACCAGAGAAAGCAAACCTAAAACAATAAAATGGCAAACTTGGTGCTAACATATTGATAGTTACCTTACATACAAATGGTCTTAATTAACACCAATTAAAAGACAGAGCTTGGCAAACTGGATTAATAAACATGATATAACTGTATGATGTTTAAAAAAGACCTCACTGGGCTTCCCTGGTGGCGCAGTGGTTGGGAATCCGCCTGCCGATGCAGGGGACACGGGTTCGTGCCCCGGTCCGGGAGGATCCCACATGCCACAGAGCGGCTGGGCCCGTGAGCCATGGCTGCTGGGCCTGCGCGTCCGGAGCCTGTGCTCCGCAATGGGAGAGGCCACAACAGTGAGAGGCCTGCATACCGCAAAAAAAAAAGACCTCACTTCAGATATAACAATATAGGCAGTTTGAAATTAGAAGAATAGGGAAATACACATGTATCATGCAAACCTTAGTCAAAATAAATCGGGAGTGGCTATATTAATATCAGATAAAACAGACATCCAAACAAAGAAAACTATGAGAAACAGAGGACACTATGTAATGATAAAAGTATTAATTTACTAAGAAGACAAAACAGTCCTATGTGTGCATTCACCAAACAACAAAACTGCAAATATGTAAAGCCAAAAGTAATAAACTGAAGGCAAAATAGACAAATCCACAATTACAGTTGTAGACCTGTGTGGCAACCTCTCTCCACATTGAAAGGACAACGAGACAGAAAATCAACAAGAATAAATAAGAACTAAAAAATGCCATTAAACAATAGGATATAATCAACAATTACAGAATATTCCACCTAACATCAGATTCCAGTCTTTTCAAGGACTCACATATAATACACCAATCTAGACGATATCCTGGGTTATAAAATAAACCTCAAAAAATACAACAGACTTGGAATTATACAGAGAATGTGTTTTCTGACCACAATGGAATCAAATTAAAAATCAATAACAAAAAGATAAGAGAAAAATTACCAAATACTTGGAAGTTAAACAACATACTACTAAAAAACCCATGAGTTAAAGTGCAAATATCAAGGAGAATACAAAACTATATTGAACTGAATGAAAATGAAAATACAACATATTAAAATTTAGAGGGGCACAGCTAAAGCAGTGCTTAGAGGAAAATTTACAGCATTAAATTTATACATTAGCAAAACGAAAGATCTCTAATAATCTAAGATCTTATTTTGAGAACCTAGAAATAGGAGAACAAAATAAATTTAAAGCAATCAGAAAAAAGGAACTAATATAGGTAATGTAAAGAAATCAAATTGAGCATGGAAAAACAATAAAGTCAATGAAATCAAGGGCTGGTTCACCGAAAGATCAATAAAATTGACAAAATTCTACCTAGATCACAAAAGAAGAGTAGATATAAATTAACAACATCAGTAATGAAACAAAGAATATCTCTGTAGACATTGAAAGGATAATAAGGAAATATTATGAACAACTATAAACACAAATTTTATAAGTTAGACAAAATGGACCAACTTCTCAAAAACTCTAATCACAATACACCTAATATGAAATCTATAATTTAAATAGCCCAATAAGTACTGAGGAAATTGAATGTGTAATTTTACAACTTCCAAAAAAGAAATTTCTAAGTTTAATTGGTTTCACTGGAAAATTCTATCAAATTTTAAAGAAGAATTAGTATCAAATCCTATATAATCTTTCCCAGACAACAGAGAGAGAATGCTCTTCAATTCATTTAGTGAGCAAACAATACACTAATACAAAAACCAGACAAAGAGTACAAAATAACAAAACTACATTCCAGTACCCCTCAAAAATACATTAAAATTCTTATCAAAATATCAGCAAATAGAATTCAACAATATATAAAAAGAATTGTACACTATGGCCAAGGGAGGTTTAGTCCAGGGGCGCAAGCCTGGTTTTAATTTAAAACTCAAATCTATGTAACCTACCACATTAACAGGCTAGAGAAGAAAAAGCACATAATCCTACCAACTGATGCAAAAAGAATTTGACAAAATTCAAATCCCATCGTTCACGATAACAAAACAACAGAAAACCAAAAAACTCTGAAAGATAAGAAGAAAGGTGAAGTTCTTCAACCTGATAAGGAGCGCCTACAAAAAATTTACTGCTAAGCTATATTTAATTATGAAATACTGAATGCTTTCCTCTAAGATCAGACCACTCTCCCCACTCTTATTCAACATAGTGCTGGAATTTCTAGCCAATGCAATGAGGCAAAGAGGAGGATATAAAATTCATCCATATTGGAACTAGAAACAAAACTGTCCCTATTTGCAGATGACGTGATTATCCACAGAGAAAATCCCAAGGTATCTACAAAACGAAAACCTCCTAGAACTAATAATTGATTATGTATTTGAGACTTTACTCTTTCCTAATGTATGCATTTAGGGCTGTAAATTTCTCTTCAGTAACGTGGAAACCACATGGGAACCACTGCTTCATAGGAAAAATGTGAACTGTGATGGAGGAACTGTTGGTGCTCAGTGTTGACAGCTTTGTGGGTTAAAAACTCCAGGGGTAACCAGTAATGGGGAGACCTTATTATTATATTTTCCTTCAGGAGCTTGATGAAATTCCCATAGTAAATGTCAGAAAAAAACCTTTCTTCTGCTTCTAGCAGGGGAGGGGGAAAAGCCACTTTGAAGTCCATCAGAGCACTCTGTTCTTCCTAACAAGGCCTGCCCTCAGGGGAAACCCCTTAACCATAGCCTAACCTGCTGCGGTATTATATTATCAGAGGTTAAGTGACCGGGGGGCTGGAAATACCCAACTCTGGTCAGCTGTAGCCATCCTGTCCCACCTAAGGGGGAAGAAAAAAAACTGAGGAACTCTTATAAGGTTTACAGTACAGATTATTAACTCACTGAAGAGTAAGACCTAATCCTAGGTTAGGTGACCTAATCACAGAACAATTTCCCTCTCCTTAAAGATAGTCTGTATTTAATAAAAAATGAATCTCAACCTAAACTTTATACCTCATATAAAAATTGACTCAAAACAAATCAAGCACTTAAAATGTAAATTATACAAATAAACATTTTCAGAAAAAAAAATTACAGGAGAAATATTCAGAATCTGGGGTTACACAAAGAGTTCTTGAATTTCACACAAAAAACATAATCCATAATGGGAAAAATTAAGAAATTGCATTTCATCTAAATTACAAGCTTTCATTCTGTGAGGAATCCTCTTAAGAGCATGAAACAATAAGTTCTAGACTGGGATAAAATATTGACAAATTACATATCCAACAAAAGACTAGTATCTAGAATATACAAGCAACTCCCAAAATTCAAATTAGAACCAGGCAAAAGAAATAAAGAGGACATGCAGACAGGACATAAACTCAGGAAAAAACTTCAAACAGCATTAGCTATTAGGGAAATTCATATTAAAACCACAATGAGGGCTTCCCTGGTGGCGCAGTGGTTGAGACTCCGCCTGCCGATGCAGGGGACACGGGTTTGTGCCCCGGTCCGGGAGGATCCCACATGTCGCGGAGCGGCTGGGCCCGTGAGCCATGGCCGCTAGGCCTGCGCGTCTGGAGCCTGTGCTCCACAACGGGAGAGGCCACAGCAGTGAGAGTCCTGCGTAACGCAAAAAAAAAAAAAAAACCCACAATGTGATATCATAACACACATACCAGAATGGCTAAAACAGAAATAATGACAACACCATTTGTTGGCTAAGATGCGGAGAAACTGGACCATTCATATATTGCGGGTGCAAACATAAAATGGCACAATCACTCTGGAAAGCAATTTGGAACCTTCTCTAAAAAAACCCAAAAAACCTAAACATACAACTACCATATATCCCAGAAATTGCATTCCTGGGTATTTATCCCAGAGAACTTAAAACCTCTGTTTAAAAAAAAAAAAAAAAAAACTGGATGCAAGTATTTATATCAACTTTATTTGCAATGGACAAAACTTGAAACAATTCTGATGTCCTTCAATTGATGAATAAACTGTGGTAGATCCATACCAAGGAATAATACTTTGCCCCCCCCACCCAAAAAAAAAAAGAATGAAGAATAAACTATTGATACATGCAGCAACCTACTTGAATTTCCAGAGAATAATGCTAAGAGAAAAAGCTAAAGCTAAAGCTTAAATACTATGTGATTTAACTGACACAACATTCTTAAAATGACAAAGTTTTCAACATAGGGATCAGATTAGTCACTGCAAAGACTTTGGGAGGTATGGTGGGGATAAGGAAGTAGGTGTGGTTTAAAAATTATAGCATGAGGGATCTTTGTTTCAATAGAAATGTTCTTTATCTTCAGTGCATCGGTGTCAATATCCTGGTTGTGATATTACACTATAGGTTTGCAGTATGTTAACGAGTGGGGGAAACTGCGTAAAGACCAGTTTCTCTGCATGAAATCTCTGGAGTTTTTCTGTATTATTTCTTAATACTGAATGTAAATTTACAATAATCTCCAAGTAGAAAGTTTAATCAAAAACAATTTTTAAAACTGTGATGGTTATTTTATGTGTCAACTTGACTGGGCCTCTGGATGTCCAGACATTTGACCAAACGTTCTGGGTGTATCTTTGAGGGTGTTGCTAGATGAGATTAACATTTGAATTGGTAGACAGAGTAAAGCCGATTTCAGTCGCTAAAATAGGTGGGCTTCATTCCAACAACCGAAGACCTGAATAGAGCAAAAAGACTGAGTAAGAAGGAACTCTTCCTGCCTGACTGCATGCACTGGACACTGGTCTTTTCTGGTCTTAGGACTGGGACAGAAACATCAGCTCTCCTTGACTCAAAAGAAGAGCTGGTATTCGGACTAGAAGTACATCACTGGCTCTCTTGGTTCTAGGGCCTTTGGATGGACTGGAACTACACACTGGCTCTTCTGGGTCTCCAGTTTGCTGACTGCAGGTCTTGGGACTTCTCAGCCTCCATAATTGTATGAGCTAATTCCTTATTTTTATATATAATATTGGTTCCATTTCTCCGGATAACCCTGACTAGACTAATATAAAATAACTATTAGGGGACCGTTTCAAGTATACAACTTAGGCGTGAAAAGGAAGTTTGCATATCACTTTTTATTGACATTCACATAGAAGAAAGAGAGAAATTAGAACATTCTCTTTAGTTTGGCAACATTGTGCATACATGTTTGTGTGTGTGTGTGCGCGCATATAAAGCCTAGTAACAGATGTTAGTGGTGTGGAAACAGAGGCAGATAACAGGAAGTGGATTTCAATTAATAAAACACACAACCAAAGAAACTTAAAATAAAAAAGGGCAATTGATCCCTCTTAAATGAATGCCTGTGTTCATTTCCTATTCAGATCAGCATGTGGTAATTTTTATTTGTCAGTAAAAATCAATCAACCTCCACTTAAAAAGGTATTTTGGGTCATCAATATGATTCAAGTGGTATTCTATTTTAGAAGAGTCATTTCTTTTTAAAGATGTTTTTAATATTCATGATTTGAACATTTAATTATGGTTGATATTAAATAAAAAGAATGAGAGCACATTTTGACTTGCAAAGTTTGTAGCTCACTAAGAATTCATTAGGCCATACTTAGTTTAGGAGTCAACCTTCAGTTTTTTGAAATTCAGGAAAAGCCTATTTAACTATATATAAACCTAACTGTAAAACTTTTTTGAACTTTTTTTTCACTAAGACAAGACTATTGTCTACAGCTCTAATAAAATGAGTCCAATTTATACTTAAGCACTGTTCTTATTTCTTATAAAAATTTAAATCAACCCTTCACACACAATTTCCACATAAATCATAAGATACCAAACTCAGGTTTTCTTGAAAAATACTGGTAAAAGGGGTTTCAAAGTCAGAGAGATTCGGATTCAAATCATACACCCCTACCTACTATGGTCAGTATAATGACAGTAACACAAAATAACTACTATTTGTTTTGAGTGTCTACTGCATGCCAGATAATTTATATATAGTATCTTATTTTACCTTATGACAGTTCAGAGATGAAAATATAGCTAGTTGCATTTTTTTTTTTTTTTTTTTTTTTTTTTTTTTTGCGGTACGCGGGCCTCTCACTGTTGCGGCCTCTCCCGTTGCGGAGCACAGGCTCCAGACGCGCAGGCTCAGCGGCCATGGCTCACGGGGCCCAGCCGCTCCGCAGCATGTGGGAATCTCCCAGACCGGGGCACGAACCCGTGTCCCCTGCATCGGCAGGCGGACTCTCAACCACTGCGCCAGCAGGGAAGCCCAGCTAGTTGCATTTTATAGATACAGGATCAGACTCAAACTTGTTATAAGGCCTTGGACAATTACCTACATTTTCTTAATTTTAGTCTCCTCACTAATGAAATCGGGAAAACTATACCTACCTTACTGTTATGAATTTTAAGCAAGATAATATATGTAATACATCAAGCTGTTAACCTAAGAGTCACTAAACAATGTGATCGCCCTTCAGTTTTAATTAAAATAATATTCAGGTTCACTTCATACACAGAAGTAAGTCAGGATCACTCAGATAAAAGTCAGAGTATCCAAGATGTGGCTGATCAGAGTAGAGTGTTAGACATAGGTTACGGATTGAGTGTCAGATACAGATTACCTGATTGAGTCAACTTCATATGCACCAATATTTCTACTTTAAAGAAAAGATGTGTGAAGAAATAAGCTGTTCATTCAGGACTTTATTTTTCAGGCAGAGAAAGTTTCTTTCTTTTGGTATGCCATCTGTAAGAAATGGTTGACAAGAAATGGCATTGTGCCTTGCACATTTATCAAATTAAAAATAAAGGAGAAGTCTTGGATTTGGATTCATATTAAGATAAAACAAAATTTTTAAGCTTCCCAAGATTTGAATCAAAAGACTTTTCATGCTTTAACATTCAGAGCAGCAGTAAATGACTCCCCTGGGCTCACTGCTAATTTTAAAGCTATTAGACAAAAGGGCTGGATTTCAAGGGAGGTATGGTACTGAATTCATTCTTTTTCCTTTCCAGAGGAAAACCCATGAGGCTTCAAGATTTAAAGTCTGTCAGCTCAACAGACCATGACAAGACTTGAGTCTTCTTGATAAATACAAAAA
>NW_006784763.1:1753958-1804204 GCF_000442215.2 Lipotes vexillifer | reverse complement strand
TGTAGGGAATGGCTTTGAGCGAATCTTTGATTATCTAAGACATCTAATTCCTAAACAAACAAAATCTCTTATTTATTTCCATATTTTGAAATACTCAATTTAAAAAGATAGCTTAAGAACATTGGGAAAGATATTTTCAAATTCATTAGCTGGATCTCTAATTACTGACATTCTACATAGTAACATACAATATTGTCTAATGACATAATAATATGCAATTTTTATATCATTATTTTTCCACCAATTGGATAACCAGTGTGTAACTTTTTGATCTTAACAAATAATTTAAATGACTTTTCTATCTATAATATCATATAATATTGCTTACATAAACACGATGCATTATAGGTGAGGTGATACTGCACACTTGGCTTTAAATTATTATTAATATTATAGAAGTCACTGTAATTTGAAATGTAAATTAATATCAAGGGGATTCTCTACCTGAAGATAATTAATGAAGTGTTTTTTACTATAATAATTTATTTTGTATGTCTTTCAAAGTACAGTTATTTCAGCTCAAATAAAATGTCAAGAAAATGTGGTTTTAATCACATAATTAAGAACTGAGTCTGTGATTTGAGCAATGCAAGCTAATAAGAATCGAAATTATTTTGTGATCCCCCCCTCGTCTTGCCTCTGGAGATTTTAGACAACGTGCCTTTGTACTAGATTTGTATTGGAGATTCCCACAGTGGGAAGACATAAGGGATATTCTAGTTAATGTGAATTATCTTGTCTTTGTCACTGAAGATTCTATTTGTTTCTGAAATATGTAGGCACATTGAATAGACTGATCATGGTAAATCTGGCTGAGGAGTGTCCAGAAAACAATAGCAAAAGAGTCCCTTGCACACAGAGACAAAACCAAAACAAAACTAAAAAAGAAAGAAATATTAGCTTATGGGAAATTACTGGGTATTTCCTCCTAGGTAGTCATTGTCTTTATAGGGCCATAGGGTATTACTGGCTTCATTATCTTTAATTTCCCATAGCAGTGATTCATCCATATTCCCTGTTCCATCCTGAGATGAATGGCATGAATCAGAGAGATGCCTTGAAGTACGATTAGGAAAGCCTTTGCCCACGAACACAGTGACATGTTCCTTGAGGGACTGAACTCATGTCCTTAGCCTCTTCAATATTAGACTCCAAAGAACCTTGATAACTGACCAAATATTACCTTCCTACAAAGTTAATTAAACAATTATTTCCTATAAGACCTTACAAAGACTCTTTATAGCTTCATTTGTCCTCAAAGCCCTCTGAATCTGATGACAAATTTTAAGAATATTACATGTACTAACATTTCCCTTTAATTCTGACAAGTGACATACTTCATTCTAGGCTTTGGCCAGGTAAAAGGCAGTCAGATCACCATTTTTAGGATTTAGGATTTTTTTTTTAAAGACCAAAATACATCTTATGCTAGGTAATCTTTCCTTAGTGTGCCTTTATTTTCTTTACTTCAAAATAAAAAAATTTAGAAGATACTGTTTCCTAATAATTGTAATATTCTTTCATTGTCTTTTTTTCTTTGTCTTTCAGCAGGCATTTTCCATCTGTTGGGCTCAAATTTACATAGGTGTGTGTGTGTGTGTGTGTGTGTGTGTGTATATATTCTATATATACATATATGTGTATATATATAATCTATTCTCTGGATCACTCTGACTCGTGTAAATGCTAAAAAATATAAATGTGTTTGTGAACTCCAAGTATTGTTCCTTTATTGTATTAATTCTTTTTCGTATCCTATTTTCTTCCTTTTCTTTTCCCTCTTTCTCCTCCTTCTTCTACTTCTTTTTTGTAAAGAACAACATGATTTTGTCATGGAAAGTAACCTCATGACTTTTTTTCTCATAAAATCTCCATGTGTTTATTTCATTACTTATCCTCTAATGCTTTCCTTTTATAGCAGAGGTAACATTTATATCCTATATTTATATGCTATATTTTACCCTTTAATTGAATAAATTATCATCTCAGTCTCTCTTAAATCTTCAGTCAAATATTTATCTCTAGTCCTGACATTTTTTCCAACCTGCATTTCTATGCTACATTCATATGAGGGCCTTGGTCGAACTATGATTTTCTGATAGGTAGTTTCTTCCGTCTCAAATGGAAAGTTCCTATCTGCCTTATCTAGTTCCCATATAGTTCTATTGTAGGATTCTAATTGTAGGCAGGAAGTCTTCAGTAAACTGCCCATAAAATAACAAGGTACAAGCTTATTTTGCATTGTCACGGCCAGCTCATCCATCTGGAAAATCTTAGGTCTTCTCCATATTTTGATCAAGACCCCTGCCACCAGCCCAAAAGGGAGGTCCTAATACTTTCAGACCTTATTTTTTATTTTCATGGATAGGTGCTTTATCTCTCTGGGATGGTTGACAGTGACTAAAATTAAAGAAAGATCCTGAATATTTTCTACCAATCTATTCTCCTAAATAAAATAAAAATCTTAGTACTACTATAGGAGAATTTCTATACTTATATTCACATTTTTTCTGATGCATTTACATTTCATGACAATATCATCATCTATAAATTTTAAATTGTCTCAAGATAAAAAGCTGAATAAAAAAGAATTTTGACACTTTCCAAAAAACTATTTTGATAAAATTAAAACACAACCAAAACTAGTTTTCAGGTTTATTTTGTCAAACAATAATCAGTATCAAGGCTACAGAGAACAAAGAGCTTTATTTAGGGTCTTAGGAATTGCAATTTGGGAGACACAGATTTGGGTAAAACTGAAAAAGTGTTCTGGGGAAAAGAAAGGGTCAGGGGCTTATTAAAACAAATCCATAAGGTTATTAAAGTTGTCTGGCAAGAATTATGACTGCAAGAAAGGAAATATTTGTCCTTAAGGGATCAGCTGTCACAACCTATTTTAGGGTAAGGGTCCACTAACTATCTTGAATTTCTAGAACACTGGGCTGGTGTTCTGGGTGCCTGAGGTAAGACAATAAGTGGTCAAAAGATCAAATTCCATCTGGGCTGAGATGTGCCTAATCCCACTTCCTCAATGGCCTCCCGGATCCATTTCAGAGAGTTCTCTTAGCAATACTGACTCCACTTGAATTTCTTTCACAGTTTTTAATAAATCACTTCAGCCTCTGAACTAATCAGAATGTGACTTGGGTGACAGATATTCCTAGTTCAAACCATTATGATGAAGCAAGTCACTGATGAAAGAGGGGCTATTAGTCTTTAAGTCTTCCTAAGGAAAGCTATTTCTCCTTTTATTTTTTTGGTATCCTCAACAAATAACATGATCTGTCAATATATTTAAAGGCATTAACTCAAAGCTTTCCCATTCCTCATGCCTACTTCACAAGTCTTTCTCTATTCTACTTTATTCTACATACTATGCTAAGTTGAGAAATTAATCAAAGACCCAATCTAAAATCAACTCAAAACCTTTAATATATTTGCTAATCACACTTTCTTTGGACCATCAAAGATAATAAGGTAATTGAGCTTGCAATAGAACTTACTTATTTCCAAGAGAGTGGAAAGTTTCAGAATCACTAGACCAAATCCTTCATTTTCCAAACAATGAAATGAGACACAGAAGGCTCAGGTTATACTTTTAAATTTAGTAAAGTCAATATTAGAGGCCATTGTCTTTTGCTTCTAAGCCTTTATACTTTTACCTAACTTACTACCCTCTGCAACACGAGGTATTTATCAGGAAAACAAAAGACTCTGTATCATACTTTTTAATCAAATAACTAGGAGCCAATTACCTGATTATTTCTTGAAATAGAATATTGTTCCACAGTTTTATAACTCTGTTAAAGTTAATAATTAAAATTCCTTAAAAGCAAAACTGAATATTTGCCAATTCAAGTTCTGATTATGTTAATTTAAATTACAAATGCATTTTTTAGTGTTATGATGTATTTTTAAAACATTCTCATAGATAGAGTGTAAAGATTTGGAGAAAAGATAAGTATACTTCAAATGGTAATGCATTTCACATTTTAATATAATCCTTTAACCCAATACATTTATCTTTAATTCCTTCATAATCTTTTAAAAAATAAGTCTATGAAGTGTTAATAATAAAATAGTTTAATTGCTTACAAGTTTGTATGTTTTAAAATTGGATTTTCCCATATTTCAAAAGCATTTCTTTCATAACTCCTGTTAAGCTACGAACATAAGGACAACTTGTGCAAGTAATTAAGAGAATGGAAAGCACGTACATTTATTTACATTCTAAGAACATTAAATTGAATGAATTGTACATCTAGCTTATATGTGACCTTTGGAAAAATTCACAGTGAAGCAAAGCGGTAAAGAAGAAAGCTGTTTTTCAACATGATGTAATTCTCAAGGTTATGTAATACTTTTAACATATGAATAATTTACTTAAATAAAAACTGGCATTTTCTCTTTCTGTACAATTTTGAGTCCTTTAGTTACAATTAGACTTAGCTTTGGCCTCTCAAGCTGCCAGTTAAGAAAAATTCAGTCTTTGCCTGACTGATTCCTGATACTTTACGTGGCTGAAACGAATAAGTTGGAGTGTTGGGAAGTTACCCAGCAAGCTCAATGAGAGACAAAGAGAGAAAGAGAGAAATAGGGTAGATATAGGAGAGGACACAGATTTATAGAAAAGGAAAAATGTTAGTTTCAAAAATGAAAAAATGGGAATAAGGGAACAGAGCAAAGATCAAGTTCATATTGGACTGATAGCAACATGTGAGACAGTAATAGTGACCAACATTTATGCAATGTTTACTTGCCTTTGTTCTAAGTACTTTCAGTGCTGGAAGTCATTTAATTTTCAGAACAATCCTAAAATATAGGTATAGATATTTCCATTTTTCACATAACAAATTGGAAGCACAAAGAAGTTACATTAAGTGCCCAAGGTCACAACTTCTTACCTTGGTGGAATAAAGAATTCTTAGTGGAAAAATTAGGGATCAAATCTAGGTATTTTTGTAGATGTAACTGACATATAACATTATATTAGCTTCAGGTATAGAACATAATGATTTGATATTTATATAAATATTGCAAAATGATCACCACAATAAGCAAATCAAGATATATGACTCCAGAATTTACACCAAGTCACCAAGGAAGAGAAGATTTTAGAAAAAAAAAAAAAAAAATCTGTGGTATTTTAAGTGTAATTCCTCTTTGCCACTTTGAGAAACTAGAAAAAATTAATTTAAAAAGACTTTTTGATTGGTTGTGGCCTATTTTAACTTCAGAGCATGCCAATACTGTGTAACATGGTGGTTCATCTTTATAAGGATTACATATAAGAGTATTAGTTCACACAATTTATTTACTCAGTAATGAAAATACACACTTCCATCCATTAGTTAGCACTTGTCATTCTAACAGGAAAATTTTTGTAAGAAGAAAACAGATATTTAATATTAGATTAGAAATTATTAATTACATCAACCAATCTCTCTTTCTCTCTCTCTCTCTCTCACACACACACACACACACACACACACGCACATACACAAATAATAAAAAATGACCCAACTCGGATTGATGAAACATAAAAGACTGTGTCGACTTAAAAAAATGCACAACGTGCATTTGGGGCAAAATGAGGACTGCAGGCTGGGAGACAGCATTTCAGATAGCTCTGAGAAACTTTTCCAAAGAGCCAGCGGGGGAGGTCAGTATATATGTGGTTTTGGTGAAGAGGGAGTATATGCAATCAAGCACATATTTTTTGCAGAGGTTTCTGCTAGTCTCGAGAAGGTTACTGCTAGTCACGAGGAACAGTCATCACCATGAAGGATTTTAGTGCTTTTCTAGATATGAGGAGATGCAAGAATTGGGCTCATAAAACTAGCTCCTAAAAATATCCAACTATCTGAAGACCTATTCAGCCAGTTTTTCCCAGAGCACAGAGTGCCTCATTTCTGCTCTCCACCTGAACTCCTTTCAGGGGGTGTTGAAAGTCAGCAGCTGTAGTGGCTCATGATTTAATCCTTGTAGAGGTCAAGTGCCAATGGAAAATGCCAATTTGTAGTTGACAATTGCTTGAGAGTGGTTTTAATGTTTTCTTTGCTAATGTATAAATTTTATCTATCCCATCTGCTATATCTATTTCATTGTATAATTTGTTACGGACTAAATTTACTGTCTCTAGTCCTATGATTTCAAAAGCAACCTTTTATAAAAGGACACAATTAATGAATCAATTAAACAAGTTATGACACAACATCTTTTGTTTTTAATTGTGAAAGAAATAAGTTATTCATCACTATTCATAGGAATAAATACAGTTAAAATTATAAGGCATTTTGGTAAGATTATAATTGATTTGATTAATTTCACTGACTTATCACATACACTGTAGAAATTACAAACACTTTGAGTTGTTAAAATAAGAAAAAACATGGTGGTATGTGCCTATATGTACTTGTGTCATATATGACTACATATGTAAATATATATATGCATAAATATATTTTATCTGTTTGTATTATTAACTCAGACTGAATTTTAAAATATTTGGAGGGTGTTTTCACAGTTTCCAATATTCAATTGAAGATTGATTTATGAAGAACTTTAGTTTTTCCCATCATAGTAGGTACTGTAATATAAAAAACAAAACTAAACAAATACAGTTCTTAGTATTTCTTTTTCTGTTAGATTGTTCTATGCATATTTTGCTTTTATTGCCTTTTTGCTTTCATGTTTTGTTAATCCTGTTTACTTGATGACAAAAATTTGATTTTCATCAGGTAGTCATATAAGTCTTTGAAGGTTTGTTCTTGATTATTTATCTCTCACAGATATTGTAGTGTATTAATTTTACTGTTTGTTTTTCATCTTGAAATGGATTTATCCTTTATCAGTTTGTGGAGACAGCATCATAGTATGTAAGCAATCTCCCGGTAGGGAAGGAGGCTGTTACGTGGGACTCCCAGCATCCTGACCAACCTTTTCCCCCCTCTTGCTTGTTTAATTTTATAGCAAGAAAAGAAACTGTTAGGCTGCCTTCCCAGTCTGTATTGCAGTGTAGGAAGTATAAACTTGGGTAGATTTAGAGTTTCCCAAAGAGTGACTTGAACTCTATTGTCATTTCAGTAAGTCTATTGACTAAGCATATAATGGAAAAATGTTGTGTCTGAAAAGAAAGAAATGAGCCTTGTTTCCTGTCATTCACACCAATTTCTCACATATATATGGGTGAGTTGGCACATTCATCAAACAATTAGTTTATATCAATGAAAAATATAAAAACTAAGTATTTAAATCAAATATTTCACATTGCTTAGATAAGGAAGTGAGAGAAGTTACTGAACTATTTAATTATTGGAGTTTCTTCTCCTAAATTAAAGAAATTTTATACTTTCAAACTCAGCTCACACACTTACACATATATATGTATGCACACCCACAAACCCTCACTCTTATGCACACATCAAATATATGTCATTAATAATGAGTAATTTTACTCACTTGTCCCACTGAACCTACAAGAAAACAAAAAGACTTGCTCTTAAGATATCCCCGAGGCTTGGTAGGAAAAAGCTGCTACTTTATCTCTCTACAGTTGAAGACATCTAACCACCAAAATATTGCTTCATTTTAAAACCACAGTTTAGGTTTACTTCTTAAAGATACAGACATTACAAGAAATTCAACAATAAATAATGTCTTGTCATACTTTCTGAATTATCTCTATTTTGCCAGAACTGCTAAATTAATGCCTCAGTTATATTACACTATTATGAAAATGACCCCCAAATTACTTGGTGCTGTTATTTCAATATTTTCTCATTTATTCAAGTGACGATTTTGTTTTTGATCCTAGGGACATAATTTAAAGGTATTTTTATGTTCTGTATCATTACATAGATACAATTATGTAAATAAAATGCAGTCTAGGAATTACAGATCAATCCTCTTATTCTGCTTTGTAAAACAAAATCTTTGACCATGCCAATAACAAAAGAGCAATCCATTAGTGGACCAGAGATATCAATGGATTTCTGGAAAACTGCAAGTAAGCAGACAGATATATATACTGACAGATAAAGGAAACAGAAAAAGGGACACCTGGAGAAAACTGCCAAGGTCAGTGCCAATTGTCTAGGATGAGTCCCAGGGAGATATAACCTGGAAGGATGTAGGGAGAATCGAAATTAGCTGTGACAATGCAGTTAAAATACTGGAACATCGGGCTTCCCTGGTAGCGCAGTGGTTGAGAGTCTGCCTGCCGATGCAGGGGACACGGGTTCGTGCCCCGGTCTGCAAAGATCCCACATGCCACGGAGCGGCTAGGCCCGTGAGACATGGCTGCTGAGCCTGCACGTCCGGAGCCTGTGCTCCGCAATGGGAGACGCCACAACAGTGAGGGGCCCGCGTACCGCAAAAAAAAAAAAAAAAAAAAAAAAAAAATACTGGAACATCAAGAAAACAGCTGGAGAATACAAAATGTTTAGCAACTGCCTAAAACATTCCAGTAGGAACTGGGAGAAACAGGGAAAGGAAGAAAATAAGACAGGAAAAAAAGAAAGTAAAACATTTTCCTGGGCCAAATGAAGGACACATCTTCAGACTGAAACACTTTCTACAGAGTAGTATCCACAATAAACGAAAAACAGCCGGCACCCTGATCCACCCTAGTGAATGTGCAGAAGTCAGTTCATTAAAAAAGAAGAGGTCCATCCACCTCACTACAAATAACTCAGTTTTGTTTCCTTTTATGACTGAGTAATATTCCATTGTATATATGTACCACATCTTCTTTATCAATCCATCTGTTGATGGACATTTAGGTTGGTTCCATGTCCTGGCTATTGTGAATAGTGCTGCAGTGAACATTGTGGTACATGTCTCTTTTTGAATTATGGTTTTCTCAGGGTATATGTCTGTCATACAGAGTGAAGTAAATCAGAAAGAGAAAAACAAATACCGTATGCTAAACACATAAATATGGAATCTAAAAAAAAAAAAATGGTACTGATGAACCTAGTTGCAGGGCAGGAAAGATGTAGATGTACAGAATGGACTTGAGGGCACAAGGTGGGAGGGGGAAGCTGGGGCAAAGTGAGAGTAGCATCGACATATATACACTACCAAATGTAAAACAGTTAGCTAGTAGGAAGCAGCCGCATAGCACAGGGAGATCAGCTCTGTGTTTTGCGATGACCTAGAGGGATGGGATAGGGAGGATGGTAGGAGGCTCAAGAGGGAGGGGATATGGGGACATGTGTATGCATATGGTTGATTCATTTTGTTGTACAACAGAAACTAACACAGTATTGTGAAGCAATTATACTCCAATAAAGATCTATTAAGAAAAAACAAAAAACAAAAGATAATAAAGGCCAAAAAAAAAAAAGGAGCAGGAGAGAAGATTACCTAATAAATGAAATAAGATTGGTTTAACACTTTGGATTCGCAAGGTACAAAAAGACAAGAAAAGTATGTCTCAGAGTTCTGAGGAAAGAAGATTCTAAATTAGGGATTCTATAGCTATCCAAACAGTAATCTAATATGAATTCAAAATAAATAGTAAAAGAAAGAAGCTATTCAAGAAATATGTTCTTAAACATCTGAAGAGTAAGTAAGAAAATAAAGGTGGATTTTCTTAGAATATTCTCAATAAAACAAAAATGGGATACAATATAACAAGGACAAGAGGTTCTGTAGTGGAAACAATCTAGTCATACAACTGAAGAATCTCCAATTTGTAAGCTGCGGTACAAATTTTTTTTTATAATCTTTGTTCTACTAGATGTATAAAATATAGAGACTTCACTTGTCCCAAATACTTGAAACATACTTTCAAGTAGTACAGATTTGGTGACATATTATTACATTTCCTTTGCTTGAGTTCAATCATAAAAATATTGGCACAGTCATAGCTTAAATACTGTTAATAAATGTTCAGCACTTAGAGTGATCAATATTAGCCTAACATTGAAAAGAATTATTGTACAGGAACAGAATATAATAAAAATTGGTTAAATAATTGACAGAAATCAGTGGATTTGTTGATACTGTATTTATTGATAGAATGATAGAGTTAAATGTTATCACCTGAAGTTAATTTACATAACAACTGGAATACATAAAAATAATAACCATGCTGAGAGGTCCTAGCTAGGCTACATATTCTTCATAACACCAATCACAGCAATATTAGAAGGAACCCCACTGAAATTGTCTAAATTACTAAGACAAGTTTTCCCATTTCCTCAACATTGCCATCTGCTATAGACTGAATGTTTGTGAATCCCTCAAATATAAATGTTGAAACCTAATCCCCAATGTGATAGCATTTGGAAGTGGGGGCCTTAGGAAATGAATAGGTCATGAGGGTGGACTAATCATGCACGAGATTAGTGCCTTTATAAAAGAGCACCAGAGAGCTTTCTTACCCCTTCTGTCATATGAGGACACAGTGAGAAGACAGCTGTCTATGAACCAGAAAGTGAACCTTCACCAGATACTAAATCTGACTTATTTGGCTTTCCAAGCCTCCAGAACTGTAAGAGATAACGTTTGCTGTTTAAGCTTCTCAGTCTGTGGTAGCTTGTTATAGAAGTCTGAATGGACTAAGACAGTTATTAAACCTATACTTCAGCTATTACAATGTGTCCAGTACACAGCTTATTAGTTCTTTGTGATTTCTGCCTGACAATCCCAGGGGAGAAGCAGCAGAAAACTCAATATCCTGATAAGTAGAGCTACGTACTACTCAAATAAGGATTTTTCTCTTCTCTTTATAAATCTGCTTGCTCTTTATCCAACAACATTATTGATTGTCTAACATGAGTCAGGTACTATGTTGAAGGATATTTTATTTTATTTATTCTTACTTACAGTTTTTTTTTCTTTTTGATAAGTACTTGCTGACATTGATAATAGAACTTGACCAATGTGCAAAAACATTTCTACAGATATAAACGCCTCACAAAAGGGAACACTCCTTATTAAATAAGTGTATTCTTAAACAGATGAAGACATATAAATCCATCTATTTATATAGAACTGATTAGACAATGTAATTACTTATATCATTGATAAAATACTGTTAATTGGGTCTATAAATTAGCCTTCATTTATTCATGCATTCAATAACTGTTTAATGATTTCAAATACTTGTCAGGTATCTGTCTAAGTTCTAAATATGGAATGGCAAAAAAATAAAACAAAAGACCATGGCCTCAAAGTGCTTACAATCTAACATAAGTTATAAGAAATATCAGGCATTTAGAAGGAAATAATTATATGTTTAGGAGATTCAAAAAGCTATAAACAATGCCATACTACTTTAGCTCAATGTATTACTTTTCAAATTTAAGTTGAAATTAAGATCTAAAGAAAGTTTTAAAAATAAATTAAGCAGCAGTTTACATTTGATTACTAGATGATTAACATATCACAGTCTTCCTGTATTTCTCTCTTTCACTGCTATCATGTCTAAAAATTTTCAAAGCACACCGATCAGAGATTTCTTTTCTGATGTTAATATAATGGAAAACATGTCAAAAGAAAAAAAGAAAAACCACTGTTTAAAACATATTTCCCTCAACTACTTTTATGCCAACTGAACAAGTAAGGAAAATGTTAAATGTAAACTTAGAAAAATCATGAGCAGGTGAAACCAAAATATATTACAAAGCTCAATAATATAAAACTGATATCCAAGATGCTGCTTTTGCCAATAGCACTATCATCTAGAAAATGAGATGATTTGGCAAAATAGAGTCCCTATAACATAATAACTGAGATCAGTAAGTTCACTTTCAAAGGAGGAATTACTGTGCATTCAACTGTGGTTTCTTTGTGTCTCCATGAATGGGATGCTGTCAGGCTGCTTCTATGTAACTACCATTCTACCCATTTTACCTTTGAATTGTTTATGCTTTTAAAATAAATTTCCAATCAAAGGAATAAAAATATAGTATTATTTCATAATTAATTATTATAAAATACATATGACTCACCAATGCTGATACAGTAAATCTGCAGAGAGTAAACATTTTGTAGTCATTTGATAACCATTCAATAAGCAATGTTCTTATTTTACATTGTCATAAGTAGTCTATGTGAAAAATTATTAGAAATGATGAGTTATGACTTCAAATTTAAAAGCATCACTACTTTACTGTCACAACTTGGTTCTGCTTCTGAACAGACTAAAATAATTTATTCAGTTTAGAAACTTTGTGTGATTTTAAATATATTCTAATAATCCTCCCTTGAGCAACAGACTTTAGCAGCACTTCTTTTACTATATTCTCCTTAAAAGGCACTTGCCTTTAGAAATTTAGAAGGATTTAATCAGTTTTATAATACCCCAGTTTCCACAAATTCAAGAAAACTAAAACAGTGAAAAACTTTTCAACCAGATTTTTTTATTTGTTTGTTTGTTTATTTATGCCTACATTGGGTCTTCGTTGCTGTGCGTGGGCTTTCTCTAGTTGTGGCGAGCGGGGGCTACTCTTTGTTGCAGTGCACAGGCTTCTCATTGCGGTAGCTTCTCTTGTGGAGCACGGGCTCTAGGCACACGGGTTTCAGTAGTTGTGGCTCGTGGGCTTAGTTGCTCCGTGGCATGTGGGATCTTCCCGGACCAGGGCTCGAACCCATGTCCCAGGCATTGGCAGGTGGATTCTTAACCACTGCACCACCAGGGAAGTCCCCAACCAGATTTCTTAAATTATAGTTTGATACAGCCTACAGTTTGTGGCTCTGCTGATTTCCAAGAAGATATGGCCAAAGTTTGAGAAAATCTACAACATAAGCAAAATTATTTCAGATATGCCAAAAAGTGCTCCAAAAGAGAAAGAGGGGTCTGAACATGGAGAAATTAATGTTAAAGATTACCTTTATGTAAACAAACACGCAATGAACTGAATGAGAGCAATTCCAATCTAGAGTGATCTTCCACATGTAAGAAGAGAAACATACTTTTCACTTAACAGTCGATGAATATTTTCCGCGTGACTATGATAACCAGGTGCTATTTGTAGAGCTATATTTATAAGGAACCAAAACCAATCAAAGTAAATCCCTAACCCTAAATTTTGCATGCCAGTTTCAGGTGGTGGGGGCTGGCAGGAGAGAGATAAAAAGTAAAATTTATTAGTCAGTAAACTATGTAGAATAATAAATTGTGATGGGTACTAAGGAAAAATAAACAAGCTAGCATAGAGATAGGATATGTTGATGAAGGGTTGGCAGCCTTAAAGAGCGTCTACAGAGAAGTCTTTAGGAAGAAATTGCCACCAAAGGAATGAAAATATCTGAGGAGATGCGTGAACAAGACCATGTAGATTTCTAGGGGAAAATTCTTGCAGACAATGATACCCATTTGAAGCTATTGGAGGATTTGGGGCAGCGCAGTAACATAATTAAGTTACATCAGTACAGAAGCAAGAATGACAAATTGCTTGTGGACGAAAGATGGATAATGGAACAAATAGGAAGACACTGCAAAAATTCAAGTGAAAGGGAATATTGTGACTTTAGGGTGCCAGAGGTGGAGATGGTAAGAAGGTTTCTCAATCTGGGTATTTTTTTAAACATGAGGTGGAGAGAACTGGCTGTTGTGTATAAGAGAAAGAATACAGTCAAGTCAGATTGTCAGAACCAAAGACTAAATAACTAGAAGAACAACAGAAATGGGTAAAACTTGTTGGAGTACATTTTTGTGAAAGATGAGAGCTCAGTTTGGGACAAGTTAAGTTTAAGATCTCTATGAATCCTCCCAGTGAAGATTCTGAGTCAGCCACTGGGTATATGAGACCAGAAACATTAGAAGAGGTCTGGAGACAGACACACATTTAGGAGTTATTAGCACATAAAGAGCTTATGGGGTGTAAAGCTGTGAGATTTGAAGACATCATGAAAGGATTTACTGTAAAATAAAATCACAGAGATACACTGGCTAGACACTGAGGCAGCATAACATTAAGAGGTCTGGGATAGGGGGAAACAACAATGGACTGAGAGGGAGCTGTCAGGAACTTGGTGGCAAGTGAAGAGCCTATGGTATCCTAGGAATAAAGAGAGTAGCTCAAGGAAAAGGGGGATCATCAACTGTTCAGTGCTGTTTCTCAGTCAAGTAAAATAAACCAGGAGAAATAGCCACAGGCGACCTTAACAAAAGTAGTTTCCCTGGAGCTGTGGCTAAGATAGCTTGCCTGGTACATGTGAAAATGGAAAGATAGAAAATGGAGACAGTGATTTCAGCAACTCTTTCAAAGGATTTTTCTACAAAGGCAAGGGGAAAAAATGATGCAATATCTAAAAAGAAAAGCAGGATTCAGAGACTTTATTTTTGCCCAAGATGACAGCATACTGGTATACTTATAAAGAAGCTCTAATAAAACAAGAAGAAACAAACATCACTGAGGCAGGAAAAGAGGAAAGAAAGGGGAGGTTTTGGCTTGACTTCAGACATATCTCTCTAGAGGTGGAAGAAAAAGGGATAAGACAAAATTTGAAGAACAGATATATCATTCATATTAAGAGAAGAAAAGGCATATTCTGTAAAAATGTATGCAGCTGGGTGAAAAATTTGCCGTGGAACTTGTGGAAATTCTCTTCCTATTATTTTGAATTTTTCAGTAAAATGAGGAACAAGGTCATCAGCAAGTATGGACAGGGGAAAATGTGTTGGAGATGTCGGGGGAGAGGAGAAGGCAATAAATAGTCACAGGGAGAGGAAAGTTATTGGCTTGCGGAGTATGACTTCCATGTAGCATTAAGGAGCCAATTGAGGCTGTTGGTTGTAGATTTACCATAAAATTTCTCAGCATTACTGTGTGTTTTTTCCAGTATCATTTAGCTGGGAAATCATATGCATGGAGTAGACAGAGCTGCGGATTTGCCAAAGGCTCTGGTTTAGCTAAGTAACCCAGAACTTTAAAGGTCTCCTCTTTCTATGATTTCTTTTCTCACCTAGTTTGGAAAAAATGTATCTAATTTACTAGTAGGAAAGCTGACATTTGACAAAAGATCTTTCAAACTTACTGTTTATGCCCTGAGTTATCTCTTGATATAGGCTTAAAGGTAAAAAAAAATTAGACTTTTACCTTAAAAAAATTTTTTTTTCTTATTTTAGAAGAGTTTCAGATTTACAGAAAAGTTGTAAACATACTATAGAGAATTCCCATACAGTCCACATACACAACTAATAAACCGATATTTATACATTTTTATCAACTAAACAGATTTCTTTAGTTTTGACCAAATGTACTTCTTCTATTCCAGGATCCCATCAAGGAAAATACACTGTATTTAGCAGTATTTCCTTAGGCTCCTTTCGGTGTGACAGCTTTAGATTTTCCTTGTTTTGATGATCTTTTCAGTTTTAAGGAGTGCTGGTCAGACATTGTAGGCTGTCCCTCAGTTGAGATTTGTCTGATTTGTTCTAATCGCTACACCAGGGTTATGTGTTTTAGGATGGAGACCACGGAGCTAAAGTGCCATTTTCATCACATCACATCACGGGTACATACTATCAACAAGACATCTCTGTGGATGTTAGTCTTGCTAATCTGGGTGAGTAGTGTTTATTAGGTTTCTTCACTGTAAAGTTTCCCTTTTTTCTTTCTTTCCACCTGCAATCTTTGGAAGGAAGTCACTATGCCCAGCCCTTACTTAAGGAGTGGGGAATTATGTTCACCCTCCTTGAGGTCAGAGTATCTATATAAATTTTCTACTGCATAGATTTATCTTTTTATTTATTTATTCAAGCATTAACCGATTTATATTGGTATGGACTCAGATATCTATTTACTAGTTAGGGTTATAATAGAACACTGCACTACTGATTTTGTGCTCACACTGCCCCAGCTCACTCACTGGGAGCTGGGGCAGTGGGAGCACTTCTCAACTGGTTCCTGTGTCCCTTTGATATATGCCCATCACTGTGGGTTTTTAAAATTTTTGTTGCATTTTGCTCTCTTGAGCACTTTCTCACTTTCTGGCACTATAAAGTACTCCAAGCTCATCGTCTACATTCCCCATTCCACCCCTGGATTTAGCCATTTCTTCAAGGAACTTCGAAAATCCAGACATTTTAAATTCAAAAAGATTAAAAAAAATTTTTCTGTCCTAATATTCTTCTCTATGTTAATTGATGCCTTGCTTTCTACATGAAATCACAATGAAACAGAACTGTAGATTACAATATTTAAAAAGTATAATCTCAACACCTCCAGTAAGGGAAATGGTAGGAATAGCCTGCATTTATACAGACCCTCATAAGCCATTATTAGAAGTGCCTTCCAATTATTAGTTCATTAAATCTTGACAAAAGCTCTATAAGGTAGCGTGATGTACCCTCTGTTAAATGTCTTATATAATTCTTACAACCTAAATTCTTACAAAATTAACTAAAGTAAGGTAGTTAATTATTCTTGTCCCCATTTGGCAAATAAGAAAACTGAATCTAAAGCTTACATGTATATTTATTCCAGGATAGAAATCTAAGATTTGAATCCAGATTTGTCAGATTCTCAAATACAAATTATTAATTACTAGAAAAATTCTCTTGGTTATATTGGTGCTAGGGAAAAAAAATCAAGTCCTCTTCATTATTTCTACTTCAAAATAACAAAATTGGATATTAATATATAAATGTTTTTCTAAGTTGAAAATTGTGTGGTTCAATGATTTCCCCAATTTCCCTGGTTACGTTATGCCTTTGTCTCCATATTCCTTTTGCATCCTCTATAGATGTCTAGCAAAGGACTTAGCACATCGAACCAAATTATTTCTTTACACGTCTCTACATGTTTTATTTACCTATATAGCCAAGTTCGATTCCTTCTATTATAAAGAAGGCACAGATTTTATTTTAATACTTAAATAAATAAATGAGATATCACTGCTAATAGTAGAGGTTTTCATAGCCAAATCATTCACCAAGTCATTTTAGAAAGTATTAAAGAGAATTAAATATGTTTACTTACATTCTCAGATTATGATAAAATCTATATTGCCTTAAAACTAGACATTTTAACAATCTGAAATATCATAAAAGAGGCAGAAATTTTTAGGAAAGTAAAAGACAACAGGTATTTCTCTAATTTTATTTATTAAAAATATTTATAAGCTACAATACTAAAGGGGGAAACAAATGTTACTTTCAAAGCGACAGAAATTTACATAGAGTAATTGATTTGAATTTCAATCCAATTTTACTAACATACATTTTCAGTATAATTTATGACTGCTTCATTTTGAAATACTTATTGTATTTTTAAAGGTAGATTGGTAAAGATCAGTCCAATTCTCTGTTTAACTTATCTAATGCCTGAGCTTTAATTAAGTTTATCCATCAAAGTCACATTTCACTTGGAGAATGGATGTCAGACTACAGCAGTTAGCAATGAGGAAGGAAAGACTTTAAATTAGCTAACAATAGTATCTTAGAACAAAAATGCAAGTCTATATTCATGGTCGACTTAGAACTTTAATTCAAATTTTTAAAAAACAGTTGAATGCTTAGTGATGTTCAAATATTAGTTAAAAGTATCACTATAAATTGAAGGCATATAACAGAAAGCTATTTAAGCCTAGGAAATGTATATGTCCTATCATGCCGTTTATAAGATTGTGTCAATAAGTAGATAAAAATTTTAAGTCAAGAGCTTGATACTTAGCTTATGCAAAATTCCATATGTTTTGGTTTGCATATTTAACACGCTCACTGATGCTGATATATCTCTCAATATAATCAGGATATAAAATTCTTTCCTTTGATAGTTTAGATAAAAGTAGCTTAAGAGAATGGAGGAATAGAAGGAAGAAAATTATATACATTATTTGTATTTTCTGGGTGATTGTTACTGTCCATGGCTGGTGCATGTCATTTCCACAGGTCTAGGATGCATAGCTGAAACATATTTAATATAAGGCAGAACTCCTACATTAGCTGGATGACCCATGGAGCAAAAGCTGTTATGGTAGGAAAGGCCAAGTGAAAGCTGCTTCTTATCAAAATAGTAAACTAAAAGCAATGTTGCATCCCTAGAGGGATATCAGAGATCTGTGCCACCACCTAGGGCTTGACAAATGCAGGATGTTGATTACCCCTATATGCCCATCAACTTGCCTACCTGGCCTGTGCAGAAGACAGAAGTATTTGGATAAAGGCAGTGGACTATCATAATTAACAATATGATTGTAGCTGCTGTTTTGTATATTCTGGGTATGTGTCTGTCTGTGTGTATGTGCATGTCCATAACCTGCTACATAGCTCTTGATCTAGTCAAGCCATTTTTTCTGTATCTATTAATAAAGACCCTCTGAAATTGTTTTCTTTCAGCCAACAATATATCTTCATAGTCCTACTTCAAGGCCATCTCACCTCTCCCACCTCCATACCCTAACCTAGTCTGCAAGGAGTTGATCACCTTTCCCTCCATAAGACATCACACTGCTCCATTACCTTGATGGTTTCATGCAAGTGGATCTGGTGAGTAAGAATCAGTAACTACTTTATACACCTTGGTGAGACATATGTGAGCCAACTGGTAGAAAATAATTCCCATAAAAATTCAGGCGCCTACCACATCAGCAAAATTTCTAGGGGTTCAGTGACCGGGGGTTTGTCAATATACTCTAAGGTAAAAGAAAAGTTGCTACATCTGACCCTTATTAGAACTAAGAAAGAAGCACAATGACGATTGCTCTTTTTTGGAATTTGTAGGCAACACATACCTCATGTGCGTGTGCTAATCTTAGCCAGTTACTGAGTAACCCAAAGGCTACAGGTTTGAGTGAGGCCCAAAACAAGAGAACAGTTTCAACAAGTCCAAAATGCCATAAAAGCTGATCTAACCCTTGGGGTTTACAAGCGTAAGATCTCATGGTGCTCTAAATGTTGAGATAGGTGCACATAGGAATGTGTATGGCAGGCTCCCGTAGGTGAGTTAAACCACAGACCTATACAATTTGGATCAGGACTATGCCAGTCCCTACAGATGATATTCTCCTTTTGAAAAACAGCTTACGGCTCTCCCTTAGTCTCTAACACAGACCATGAGCTACAGAGCCACCAAGTAGCCATAAATTAATTTATGGGCCAGCCATAAACCTGTCATGCACAACGGCACTCCATCTTCAAATGGAATACGAGAGCAGGCTCAAGCAGGCCCTGAAGATACAGATAAGTTTCGGGAGTGGCCCAAAAGCCCATGAGTCCTTTTTCTGTTCCGTTGCCTTCTTTCACAGACAACGCATATGGTCTCCTGGGCCATTCCCTATGACCAGGTGTATGAGGAAGAAAACATTCATGTCTGATTTACAAATGGTTCTGTTATGTATGCTTTCACCACTTGAGAGAATGGCTATAAAACTACAGCTCCACTCTGTGATGACTGTAATGACCTAAAGGCCAGTAGTAAAGAGAAATCTTGTCAATGAACAGAACTTCAAGTGATGTAACTGAGTGTTCATTTTCCCTTGAAAATTGAGAGAGCTGGAGACGTAGACCTGATTCACGAACTGTCACTAATGTTCCAGGTACTTGGACGGCACAGAGTTGGAAAATTGGATAGTTAGAGACAAGTTAGTCTAGGGACTAGATACGGAAATAGACCTCTTCACATGGGCCCAGAATGTGAAAGTATGGGTCTCCCATGCAAACGCTCACTAAAGAGTGACCTTAGCAAACGAAGATCTTAAAAAGCAGGGGGAAAAGATGGATTGTTAGGTGGATTTCGGTCAGTCTCTCTCTAGCGCCCCCTAGGTCCTTAGTCAACGAATTCATGGACAAAGTGACAATGACAGAAGGAATGGAGGCTTCTGCAAGGGCTAAACAAAATGGACTGTGACCTACAAGTATGAATTTGGCTACAATTGCTGCTTAATGCCCATACTGCCAACTGCAAAACCCGAGTGAGCACTCAATATGGCACCATTCCCTTGGGGGATCTGCCAACCACCTGGTGGCATGTTGGTTTTCTTGGACCTCTTCTATCGTGGAAGAGGTACTGCATTTTCTTATTGGAATAGATGATTTCTGTGGTTATGAATTTGCCTTTCCTGCCTGCAATGCTTCTGCCAAAAAACACAATATATAAATGTCTCCCCTGTATCGGCAGGCGGACTCTCAACCACTGCGCCACCAGGGAAGCCCAACACAGCACTACTTTTAACCAAGGATTCATTTTATGACAAATTAGGTGTGCCAATGAGCCAAGCTCATGGAATTCACCATGTTACCTGTCACTTTTAAGCATATGGGCTGATAGATAGAATGGCCTTTTAATTATACAGTTACAATCCCAGATGGGGAGCAATAACCTGCAGTGTTCATTAATATCTTTCAGGATGAAGTAATTGCTCTATGTTGGTAACCTATATATGGTACTGTTTCTCTCAAAGCCAGGTTTGTGATTATAGGACTCAGGGACGGACACATACTAGCTCCTCTCACTATTACCCTTTGTGATCCACTAGTGAATTTTTGTTTCTAGTTCCTGTAATTGTGGGTTCTGATCATCCCAAGTTCTTAATTCCCAAAGAATGAATGTTTCTACTAGACAAAATAGAAGTGGTTTCATTACACTGGAAGTTGAGACTGTTACCTGGAAACATTGAGATTCTTATGTCAGTGAATCAGCAGGCCAGGAAGGGGGTTTGAATCCTAATATCAAGGCTGGAGGGAATTAATCCCATTTATCAAGGGGAAATTGGGTTGTCAACTCACAATGAGTGTAAAGAGAATGTCTGGATTGAAAGAGAATCCCAGGAGAACGTCTTTGTACTCCCATGCTCTACAATAAAGCCAATAGAAACTATAATAAACTTAATACAGGCAGAACTACAAATGGCCTAGGGAATGGTTGCCAGATTTAGCAAATAACAGGGTTTCCAGTTAAAATTGAATTTCAGATAAATAACTTTTTTTTTAAGTTTAAAGGTGTCTCATGCAATATTTAACAAATACTTGTAACAAAAATACTTAATTACTTAACAAAAATTCAAATTTAATTGGGTGTCCTTACTATATCTGAGAATCTTAGCCTAGATCCTTCAGGTAAATCCACAGGCAAGGAAACACACAGCCAGTCTGGTATTTGCTGAGTTCAAAGGGAAGTGGGATGCCTAACAGAAAAAAGTAGTTCTTCTGTCATGAAGGGATAGCCAACTCTTCTCACTGGGTTCGCTATATGACCACCTGCAGAAATGACCTGAAAGATGGCAGAAACTAAAATTGTAATAATTATGAGTATTTTTTCCTTATTTTGATGTGAATATATTTAAGTATGTATTAATCAAATGTTTCCATTTTTTCCTTTCTATTAGCAAGTTACTTACCACTAACATAAGATGAATTAGTAGTGGTTAGCCTTGTACAATATTTCAATATTAATGTTACAAAATACCGAAGTTGAATGAAGATGGATTAAGTGACTTCATATGTTCTTTAATTGGAGGTTGGCACGTTTTTGGCTGTACATGGGTTATGTGTCATGTAAGGTAAAATTAGCCCTTGTCTTTATTTGTAAGTTAACCATGATTAAAATTTTTAGAAAGAGATGTGAGCATATGAACTTTGGTGGCTCTGTACTGTGTCAGTTTAGCTAAGTTGCAAGTATTTTTTTGAAAAATTACCTTCCCTGTATTGTTCCAGAGTTGTTCACCAGAGAAATCTGCATGAGAATGGAAAGGTAGAAATGAAGGAGTCGTCGTTTTTATGTTCTGAAGTTGGGTAAAGGGTGGGCACTGCTACAAGCTCACACATTTGTCTCCGACATGCTGGCTCACCTTCCTGACTCTGGATGGTGGTCCAGCCCACAGCTCCTTCTGTACATTAACATACACATAATTTGCAATGAGTATGTGGTTTATGTTTTTCTCAAAAGATACTGAGTGTGACAGCTGCAGTTTAAATCCTATCTATGACTCTGTAGACTAACTGTTGCTTCCAAAAGCATTTCTCTCCGTTACCGCCTCCTTCACCAACTATTTCTCACAGCACATCAAGAGAAATTAGAGGGCAGTGGCTACTCAAGACATGCAGATCTGTACTCCCCAATTCCCATGATTACTCCAAGGTTCTATGTATGAGTCTGCTTTATATTGATAGTTTCTACAGATCCGGACAGCAGTTACTCCAAACTGTTCCTTATCATTCACTCTTTGGTTTTCAAAGCACGTCTTAATGTTTAGCTGCCAGATGAAAGCAAACATCTTAAAACTACTTTCTTTTTAAAACTACTTTCTTTGATGACATAATTTTATTTTCCTTTTGAGTGACAGGAGCATGCTCCATGACACACATTTGACAAGACATGATGCCTGAAGTGTAACTCCCCTTCTCATTGCCCACATTAATGTTGTCACCTTTATCTTCACAGCTCTACTTCTGATGAGCAGATTGATATGTACAACCCATTGTTTAATTTATGATGATTGATTATCAATTGTCTTTGATTGACATCCAAGGCTCTTCCAGTATCTCTTGCTTTAACTGTACGGTTATTCTGCTAACCTAGAAAGATTAACTATAACTTTCAAATAAAAATATTTCTGTACACAGAAGATTATCAGTCCCAAAGTTCACTGTCTCTCATGCTGTTTTGTATTCATCATCCCTTAGTAGATAGCTCAGCACTGAATATCCTTGAATGTTCTGGAATCATCCAAGGATATGGCTATATCTTTGCTTTTTTAAAATTATAGGTGGCAAGAACTATACTGTTAGACTGCTATAAAGGTGAATTAACAAATTAATGTACAAATCTGGTTCTAGCTGGCTCAGGAGATAGTACCCTAGTTACTTTTTTTTTAATGAAACTCAACATTTGAAGCCAATCAAATGAGCAGAATGTTCCTACCATTTTTGGAGTAATAGAATAATGTTTTTAAATTGTTATTTTCATCATTTTCTAATTTTCTCAATTAATTCCTGAGACATATTTTTAAATGGCATACATTATTGCAGGTAAAAAAAGACATCTCAAAGCATAGAGGGTGCTCTGCTTTCTTCTTACAGATAAGCCTGTAGCAGTCCTTTCAGATTTCAATATAGATGTGCTCCATTCCTATCAACATGGCAGTATCATATTTTTGTTTGTTTGTTTGTTTGTTTTTTTGCGATACGCGGGCCTCTCACTGTTGTGGCCTCTCCCGTTGCGGAGCACAGGCTCCTGATGCGCAGGCTCCGGACGTGCAGGCTCAGCAGCCATGGCTCACAGGCCCAGCCGCTTCACGCCATGTGAGATCTTCCCGGACCGGGCACGAACCCACGTCCCCTGCATTGGCAGGCGGACTCTCAACCACTGAGCCACCAGGGAAGCCCAACAACTGATAATTCTTGGCTAATTGCCTTAAGGAAAGAATTTAGCAATTGTAAAAGCAAATAGCCTGTGTATATCATCCTGGTTTTTGTGTTTCATATGCTTTGCTCTCAGGAAGATGATTAATGTACTAAGATATGTTCGCCACATGTAACAGAGACACAACTTAGTAGATCAACTAAAACAGAAGCCTATTCCTTTTTCACAAGGAAGTCCAGGCTCATATTGTTCTGCTTTTCAAAAGCATTAGGGTTCAAGATCCTTCTATCTTACTGTATGTCATCCTTTATTTATGATTTCTGAGACAGATGACTTCTACAGCTGTCAATGAGCATGTAGGAAGGAGAAAAGGGAAAGGAGGAGAAATCAGTGATTTACTTTAAGGCAAAACAAGAAGGTTAAACACATTACTTTTTCTCCTATTTCACTGAAACAAAACAATGAGCATGCTTGACCAAATTTTCAAAGTGCAAAATCATTGTCAGTAACAAAATATTTCAGAAAGAACAATTGTCATTTTCAGGAAAACGTTTTGATAAGGAGCCTGAGGTAGAAGGTAACTGGCTTTCGAGGATGGAGTAGCAAGAGAAGAGACTACAAAGAAATAATTACATCAATGGGCATTGCCAGAAAAAGGGGATTTAGGGATGAAGAGAACAGGAAAGCTGAAAGAGGTTCACTGAGCCACATACAAGATAAAAAGGATTTTTTTTAACACAAGAATATCAAATATTCAACATGAGATAGCTTGTGTTACTGTTACAGTGCATTGCTCCTAACTCCACACCACATTCGGGTTGACACTGTAGATAAAGCAATAGCTGCCCGATCCAGGAGTGGAGAAAAGAAAGTAGGAAGAGCAAGAAGTGATTGAAAAAACAGGACAGTGTGAGGAATTTATACAATTTCTAGGAAGGACTTTAGGCTTTTCCATAGAAATGGGCATGGAATAGGAATTCAAGTCTATCTTAACCTAGATCTTACCAGGTAGATAAACTCAGCTGATATGTGATTTATACAATCTTAAGAGACTTTCAGAGGGGAGAGGGGCCTGGTAAATGTGTTGGCAAGCCGCGTAAGGAGGAAGAAAAAGGAGTTACTTCATTCTAGTTCATCAGAAATCAACCAGGAATGTTACAATTTTTACTGATTTCACCAACCCAGTGAAACCAGCAGATTATGTAATAGGAAACAGAGTTTCAGAGCTGTTAAGTGCATTAAGGACGGTTCACAGCAGAGCTAAGGGTAGGATTTCAGGCCTGTGGCACTTGCTTAAGTGCCCTTTCCACAGTATAACATCTCCTCAGATCCTAAAGTCCTCCTAGGCTTATGGATTTCTTAACCAACACTTAGTTGTCTGTCCTTAAATTTTCTTTGCTCAAAATTTCCTGTCCTCAGATTTTCAAAGTAAAGTAGCTAATCAATTATTAGTTAATAACTATACTAACGATTTTATTTTTCATAAAATATATAAATTATCCACATATTCTAAATATAAATTATATATATACACACGTTCTCCCTCAGCTAACCATCCCTCATTCATTCATTCACTCATTCTTTAATTCAATCTATCACAAAGTATACATTGAACACCAATTATATGTCTAAGCACTGTTCTAGATGCCAGAAAAAACAAGAGTGAACAAAACAAACATACTCTATGGGTGGTACATTTCTTTCGGGAACATCAAGCCATAAGCCATTTTTCATAATCGGCATTTATTTGTTGGAAGCTTATCATTACTACAGGCATAGCATCTAACTTTTATTTCATACTTAACAGGTGTCAAGGACTATCTTCAGTGCTTTAATTCCTTAATTTGTTCTTCATTCTAACCTTTTCATATTGGTAGTTTTCCCAGTTTTACAAATGAAGGAATTGAGAGATAGAAGATTGAAATAACTTGCCCAAGGTTACACAGCAAATTTAGTGGCAGAGACAGGAACAAAATTCAGAGACCCTGGTTCCAGCACATGCTTATCACCACTGTATGTGACCTCTGTTTACCTCCCTTGCAGAGATGAGAAATAGGGAAATATCAGAATACTTCCTACTAGAACCTTTCTTAATGCATGTAAAATGAGATCTGACTTTACTCTTAAAAATATAATTATTATTTCTGTGTGTATACATACTTAATGCCCACCATTTATACGTATATGTGTTTATAACACGAAATCATTAATAAAACAGTATGTGAAGGATAGTGATCATTCAATATTCGCAGAAATAAGCAGAAGTGATGACATGAAAAGAAAGGAAAACACTCTTCTTTACTGCCAGTGAGGGCATTACTGCCTGCTTTATTGCAAAACGAATAGCCAGAGAACACTTGACTAGATTAGGCTAAAAGCACACACACTTCCATTCTTTTTAAAATGAAATATTCAGCAGTGAGATGAAATAAGTGACCATGAAAGGTGGAGCTTTGGACATAAAACTAGAAGATAGATTCTGTCAGAGCATTTCAAAGAACTGGAAAGGGATCTCACCTCCAGGTCTGCCAGTGCCAATGAAGGTGGAAGTGAGAGCTCCAGTAATCAATCTCAGTACACTGCAAACAGAAGAGCAATTAAAATTATAGTTTTTGTAGTCTGGACTGCAAGAGAAAAAGAAATTAGATGAATGTGTCATTAATGGCCTCCATGTGCACCTGGTAACTCACTGTCCAGATGATAAGTTTGACAAGATCAAACAAAAAACTGTTAAACTTTAAAGGTGATTTTCACCTAGACTGGGCATAGAGGTATACTATTTTCAACAATGCACTTAAATTTATTTATGGTCTCCCTATTCGGAATGAATGGGTATTTAAAAACTATCTTGCATAAGAGAGTTTCCAAAAAAATTGTGAAATAATGGATGAATGAAAATAAGGAAGATATATTCTCTTCATCAGATACCAGAGAACTACGGGTATAATTTTCAGAACTAATTTCTAAAGAAAAAAAGAATTTTAATGTATTTAGAGCATATACTTTTTTTTTTTAACTGCTATTTGACAAAATTAGAGTATGACGGGAATGTCTGTCTGTGTGGATTTTCTATGAAAAAGGTCAGCAGATAAGCACAATGTGAACTCAGTCTTATGGGACTCCTGGGCATCAGAAGGTCAAAAATGGTCAAAATCCTCAATATCCCTCCAGGGTTTTCCATTTCAAGTTTTTGCCAAAAGTAAGTTAGAAACAAACTCCTCAATCTAGAGCCCCATTTGTTTCCTTTAATTTCCTGCACTGGCTGCGTAAGAGTCATAGATTAGCTGAGCAAAATGTGTGTACCACATTACAACTACCCATTCCTGTTCCAAAACCTTAAAGAAGAGGTTTGCTTCTTCCTCGCCGACTTTTGTCACTCTCCTCTTACCTCTCAGGACTATGTGGCCCCTCAAATCTGAGGCAAAAATTAAGGGCAGAGAGTACCTAATTCATTCTCTCTGGCTGCCCTCGCTCAGACACAGTATTTTCAATTTGTCTCCTCTCTCACAGATACTTTCATAGCTGTCAATTAAGGGATAGACAAGAGTATACATAATTGAATAGAATGCACCACTAATAGATTTATAATTTTCTTTATTGAAAGTAACTTCCGGGCTTCCCTGGTGGCGCAGTGGTTGAGAATCTGCCTGGTTAATGCAGGGGACACGGGTTCGAGCCCTGATCTGGGAAGATCCCATATGCCGCGGAGCAACTAGGCCCTTGAGCCACAACTACTGAGCCTGTGCGTCTGGAGCCTGTGCTCCGCAACAAGAGAGGCCGCGATAGTGAGAGGCCCGCGCACCGCGATGAAGAGTGGCCCCCGCTCGCCGCAACTGGAGAAAGCCCTCACACAGAAATGAAGACCCAACACAGCCAAAAATAAAAATAAATTAATTAAAAGAAGGCTCAACATTTAAAAAAAAAAAAGAAACTTCCATCTTTTCAGTCATAATTCCTGGATAAACTTTGCACTATTTTTTTTTTTTAAGAAACAAAGAACATTTTTATTTTAAAGAGCATTTTATGGTAACATTTTTATTGTTAGTTTCTGCTTTATAACAAAGTGAATCAGTTATACATATACATATGTTCCCATATCTCTTCCCTCTTGCGTCTCCCTCCCTCCCACCCTCCCTATCCCACCCCTCCAACCGTGCTGATCTCCCTGTGCTATGCGGCTGCTTCCCACTAGCTATCTACCTTAAGTTTGGTAGCGTATACATGTCCATGCCTCTCTCTCGCTTTGTCCCAGCTTACAATTCCTGGATAAACTTTGCACTATTGATGACCATCATCTCTCCCAAAGTCACGAAGGATGTGTATCTGAGCTGAGTAGAGAAACAGGGCCTATTATTTCCAACAACTTTTCCTAAACCATCTCATCTAAACTTTTTAGACTTTGCTCCCTCTCTCTCTCTGAAAAGTCAGAAGCCAATCAATGTTGGTGGTCACGGATCAGGTAGCAATTGACTGATTATTTAGTTTCTATTGGCCATAATTAATAAAAGTTAAAAGAAAACTGTTTCTCCTTTCCATGCTCTTTGAGAACACACTGAAGTAAATTAAGCTCAGGTTTGAAAATCAAAATGAATCAAGAAAGACGACAGATTTAAGGAGCTGTGAGAAAGAGCTCTGGAATGAAATATAAGACCTAGCCTCAGGTATCTGTACTCACTCAAAGAGTATTCAACTTATAAATTCCTTCCTGATTTAGGCTGCTTTCAAGGGTTAAAATGAAAAATTAAATCAATTATCCTTATCATTTCTCACTTTGAAGGATTTTAATGATTCTTTACAGATTTGCTTTCTATATTAGATTAATTGGAAAATTGCTCCAATGTCAGATTTCTTCAACATGTCTAAATATAATCTAAAAGTATAAAAATAATTCACTTTTTTAGTTGAGAGTTTCACCATAAAACTTGTACATTATTTAAAGCATGCTTCCTCATATGCACTCAAAAGTGATATGAGATTTAAATAAGGCATAATAAGTCTGGAAACTATGTACATAATTTCTGATTATTTAATTTCAGAAAGAGGAACAAAATTTGCGCCCACCCTCCTTACCCCTTCATTCTAGGGTAGAAAGTACAGAATACTGGTTCATAGCCTGGGGATATATTTTAAGTTAGCCTGTCTTTGTCACTTAAAAACTTTTGAGCCTCAAAAACCTCAGTTTCCTCATGAGTAAAACAGGTCAAAATTTATCTTTAATTATTTGTTGAGGCTTAAATGAGAAAATACCTATAGAGTGGTAAGTATGGTATTCTCATTAAGTGCTCATCAATTAACTGATTAAATAGGTATGAAACATACAAAAATAAATATAACAACTGAACAAAAGATCAAGTGTGAATGAAAGGAAATCAAATACCCTCAATTACAAAATACATTTTATCTTCATCATCTGAGCCCAAGAGAATATATGTGCATGTGGGTGTGTCTGTGTGTGTGTGCATGTGTATTCTCCACAATATAAAACTATCAATCCACCAATATGTTTCTATATTTGAATACAGGCATGCTTTGGTTTGCTTATAGCAAAGCATTTTCTATGTAAATGAATTGCTTCTTCTGAAGCCTCCGAATTCTTGTCAAATGTATAACTCACACAACATAGCTAGAATTCAGCCAATAATAGCATATTATCTCACAGGTCCGCCCTTCATTAAGAACAATGCAGAACAGCATTAAAATGGGTAAAGAGTAATTTAAATTATGACTTTTTCGATGGAATAATAAGACTGTCATATTTATAGCAAGTACAGACTTAGTAACAACAACAAAATAACATTCATTTCTAAATCATTCCATAGATGACAACAAAAGATTTTTTTCAGTAGTACTCAGAATTTAGGAAGTTGGAGGAAGAGTAGGAAGAAAGATTTGGAAAACTTACATACTCTCTTTTTAGAATGATAGTTTTGAAGAGATATAATTGAAGTCCTTATCTTTTTTACTTACATTGTTCCTAGAGCAAACCTAACTGCTTTCTAGCTTTCCAACCTGGATCCCTATTTCTGTAGCCTGGTGTTAATATTAAAAAGATCGCCCATATTTTGATACATCACAACAAATAAAGCCACTTGAAACCAAATAACATATTTCAGCATCTAAATTGTAGCTGAGAGTTATCATTCAGCGTCTGCTGCATGAATTGAAATGTTCCTTTTTATAGCATTTCACCAAAATTTCTAGAAACCCTGAAGAACATTTAGAAGTATCAGAGGAAGGAACTCTGATTCTTTTCGAGTAGTTTGGGGATTCAAAGCGATGGTATGGGAAACAACATTCAAATGAATTGGAATTAATTTTCTTCTGCTGGAAGACTGCAGCTCATGCATTTTCTCAGGAAAAATTGCATTACATATAAGTTGTACTTCCAACTGAGGTTTTTGTCTTTATTTTTGCTATTGAACAAACACTTAAAGGACAGAGACACAGCTACATATACTTTACAGTAGTTCTCTGTGGCTTCTGGTCTGTCTTCCCAGCAGCCCTCTCTGATTCAACTTTCTTTCTTTTCTTTTTTTGTTTTAATTTTTATTTTTTTATTGAAGTATAGCACAGGGAATTCTACTTCACTTCTCTGTACAGTTGAAACTAATACAACATCATAAAACAACTATACCTCAATAAAAAAATAAACAATTTTTTAAATAAAAAATAAAATAGATGATTCAACTTTCTTATAGCCCCTTCTGTCTGATGTCAGGAGTAAGAATGTGAACTGGGCAAGGTTAGTAGCTGTCCTTCAATACTGTTCTATTAGAAAAAATAAAAATAAAATAAAATAGATGATTCAACTTTCTTATAGCCCCTTCTGTCTGATGTCAGGAGTAAGAATGTAAACTGGGCAAGGTTAGTAGCTGTCCTTCAATACTGTTCTATTAGACAAAACAGAAAATACTGTCTGTACTTTCTGGTCCTGGGATCCTATGGTTAGGATACCAGATTCATCTGTTCCTATCCATTCAACAAATATTGCTTGAGTGCATGCAGTGAACCAGGCACCATTCTAGGTACTGAGGACTGAGCAACTGCAGCCTTCAAAGAGCTTCTATCTCAGCCATGAGAGAAGGAAGAAAAAATGAAAATGGCCCCAAAGGAGAAACACTTTATTTGATTTTTGTGACCTAGCCTAAGTCTTCTAAAATTGGTATCCCATCTCCACATCTGTCACATAGTTGATTTCAACTGGTTTGCACTGTGGTATCTTGTACCTGTAACCAAAAATTTCAAAAGGACAACTATATACTATTAAAGGTATCACAATATAAAGTTATATGAATATTGACATTTCTTCGCTCTTTTGTTCACTTTCTCAATTTATGTACCATAAGAAAATACACTACTTATGTTTCTTACTAAAATAAAAGTATTCATTTAGTAGCCCACATTTAATTATTAGGAGAGCTTGAGAATTAAGCTGAATAAGTGATATTTGTTAGAAAGGATGATGGGTGTAATCAGTCTCTGGAGTTAATAAATCTGTTATCCAGAGGAAATTTTCTAAAATCATGGATATACATTTACATAAAATCAAGATAAGATTTTGATTACATATTCTAAACATTGATTACATATTCTAAACATTTAAAAGGTAGAACAATAAACTGCATATAGAGTAGCTGAATCCTCATAGAAAATAATGACAAGGTCAAATTGTATCAAATAAAAAATATTAAAGTCCCTACGCTACATTAGGCACTCTGTGAGTTACTTTTAAGTGTTCATAATAACTTAAGAAAAAGTCACCTTCCCCAAGGACCTAACAATCTAGTTGGGGAGACCAGATTTGTACATGAAAAATGAACAAGTGAGGATTTAAAATAACAATTCAAGAACACAAATAACTTTCAAGAACATTGAAAGATGTTCCTATAAAATATGCAATTAATTACTGAATTAATTATAGAAATAAAAGGGTTAGGTGTTTTAGAAACACTTTCTCACAAGTTTTTCTGTTATTTCCATACACCTTTTTCTCTCTGTGTATTGTATAATTATTAAAGAAAACTTGCAACATTCTTTAAAATGTAACATCTGCTTATCACTATTCTTGCCAGAGATCCATAGACTTGTGTATGTTTCCTCCATACATGTTTATGATCTTTCCATACGTATGTAGCTTTTCCATATAGAAAGAGAGAATACCCATAAAGTTAATCTCCATTTTTAACTTATCACTTTAAACTTAAATATTGATGAATATTGGTTGAATATTGATAAACATCAGAGTGTTTAGTGTTGCTTGAGCAGACAGGTAAGGGTATCTTCCATGCTTCTAACTGCTGAAAGCAAAATGAAGAGCAAGAGAAAGTCTACTTTTGCTGAGTAGCCTGTGATTTGAGGATGTGATGAGAAAGAGGATTAGGAAACTCTGTTGTCCACATCCTGGTGCAACGTGGGAGCTACGCTAAGAAGTTTGAGTTTTATCTCTAGAAAACAGAAAACCACTGAAGCGTAATTGAAACAGGAGACCTGAATTAGTGATATTTTAGGATAAATAAGCATCCAGATTTAGATTCTCTAAAAGCAAGAAGTCTATAGGAAAACTATATAAGTAGTTATTTAAATAGAATTATGATATAATAAAGAGAAAACTAATAGAGCAGTAGAAGTATATAAGAAATAAACAGGATAAACAAGCTATCCTAACAACTATACTTATCAACAAAAAGGATATCAACAAAAAGGATGTAAGAAAATTTCAACATTCAAATGGAACAAAATGATAAGAAAATAAATATACAGACATATATTTATAATGATTTTTAAGTTGCAGCAACCTACATATATATACATTTCATCTATGATTTTGTTTTCATCACAAATTTTGAAATTGAATTTATAGAAATCTTTCTTTTATCTAATTGCAAATAAATAACAATTTAAAAAATCTCATTGTGAACAAGACAGTTCTTCACATAAAATAATGTGTCCACAATTCTATGACCTTTTACATTTTGTGTTTCATGTCAACATAATTAAAGTATTTGTTCTTTGTCTCAAAAAGACTTCCAGTGTTACGTATGAGGTTAGTACCAAGTAGTTCAATATGCTGATTTATTTGCTGTATCTATTCCCTGGTATGGCAGAATTTCTTCTTCAAATGATATTTAAAATCTCAGGGAAGATTAATATAGTCTGAATAATGATGGCACACGTGTAACACTGCCCTTTACTCATCTTGTATATTTCACACTTATTTGTTTAAAATGTGGGCAGTGCCACATGGCTTCAAGCATCTGGCCTACAGGTGGAGAACTGTGGGTACCAAAATATCAGATCTATTTTGGTGGAGTAATGAATACTCCTGTGTATGTTGTCTTTGAGAAAAAAAAAAAAGTTTGATAGTTTCTTCACACAAAGTGCAAGAAAAAAAACTAGAGTGTTATTGTTTAACTTAGAAAAAGCATGTGGATGCATTAAAGGGTGTCACATAAGATAAAAATACTTAGATAATATGCAGTCATTTAAAGTAAAAATTCAAGATTAAAATAGCACTTGATGGAAAATAAAGTGTCACCTTTACTTGGAAGCAGCTGATGATGAGTGTAAGAGTAAAGAAGACTGGGCATCCCTAGTGGCGCAGTGGTTGAGAGTCCGCCTGCCGATGCAGGGGACACGGGTTCGTGCCCCAGTCCGGGAAGATCCCACATGCCACGGAGAGGCTAGGCCCATAAGCCACGGCCGCTGAGCCTGCGCGTCTGGAGCCTGTGCTCCGCAATGGGAGAGGCCACAACAGTGAGAGGCCCGGGTACCGCAAAAAAAAAAAAAGAGTAAAGAAGACTGATGCTTGCTTCTTTCAGTGAGCTGCATGTTCACATAGAGAAAAACATAGGATTCAAGATTACCTAATGAGATGCTGTGGAGAAGATATGAGTAAATAAATCAAATCACACTTTTAGGACCAAAAAGGTATTTGATAGAAACAGAAATAGGGATGCTGCAAAGAATCACTATATACTTTCTCTTTTCTAGATAAACCAACCTCAAACCCTTCAAATTTATTTACCATTCAACTTCCTATCTCTATTTTTTTATATTGCTATTACCTTTAAGGATTTGAGCTGTAGCTGATCCCCACTGCCACAGATTTTGTTTTTGAATGTACTTGAGATCCTCTATGTTTTGTTGAAAGTAGAGAGTCAAATAATATTCACAAGAACTAGACTACACAAGAACTAGAACTCCAAAGTCGGGAGAATTGAAGAGGCAGTCTGAGTGCCATGCAGTGACTGTGTGAACCGCACACTTTATGTAACCACATGGTATAAACGTAAGCATTAAAAACAGAAAATACACATGTAAAAACATATTACAATGCCAGAATACATTTCTAGAGGAGCAGAATGTTCTGTTATCATGCTTGTAAGTGAGGTGACTTGTATATTAATTTGCTGAATCAATAGGAAATTAATTAATTTCTAAGAAAAAAGGGCTGTCTTTGATGATAACCCCATGATTTTGAATCATATCATGTGCTTTGAAGATTTTCCATTAGAAGCTTTTTTTGGTACATAATAGTGCAGAAATATTTACTCAATCTATATCTACATCTAGACATTTTACCCATAAAAAAGACAAACAGATCCTTTAGTCCCAAGAATTTTATTGGAAGTCACTTGAAAGTCAATCAAATGTAGGTACTGTATGTTGAACAGTGTGTAACTTTAACCCTAAATTTTGCATTCTCATTTCAGCATGTCCATGGTTTACTTATGCTCCTTTTACTGCTGAAGTTTTTCATCAATTAATTTACTCTATTTTTTTGGCAAGGACAGTCAAACAAAATTGTTGTCACCCTCTATGGCTCATTCTGGAAATTAAATCATGGTGTCTATCGTTCTTTGAGATATTGACCTCAACATTCCTTATCCAATATTACATATCTATCTATCTATCTATCTATCTTTCTATCTATCTATGTATACATATACATATATATATAAATGTATGAATAAAACATTTCTGCCTTCAAGTTAAAATCTTAATTTTCCCTTCACTAGATTTAACAGAACATCATTGGAATTGGAATAGGTATTTCTCAACTTTCTAAAAGAAGGAATCAAATTCCTTTGGAAGGTATTTACTTACATTTCACTCCCCAAAGCTCCCCATACTCCAAGCAAAATTTCCAGTCTATATTTTATTAAAGGAAGAATGAATCATTTCCAGAGATTTTCAGAAATGATTAGAAATAAAAAGGCCATTGTTTGCTTTATAAAGAAAACAATTTGTTGCAAGTGTTTACTCAAAATGAGAGACCACATAAAAGATATCCGTTCAATATGCTAGGAAACAAGAGAACTCAAATAAGTGTGCAATTTGAGAATGTATGCTTCTAAACTATTTACATGACATACAAAAAATTGATTAATGATCAATTATTTGACCAATCATAGCTATTGCCATCCTCAAAAATTAAACCAGTTTGTATAACAGACATCCTTTTGTGATGTGTTTTGTTTTGTTTGGGGGAAGGGGCTGCTTAGTTATTCTGAATTACTGTATTCCTTTATTTTTAGAGCTAAGGATTTGAGAAGTGAGTTATTCATTTAAGTAATTTTGAATACACAGTATTTGATTTCCATTAATATAACAAAAAAATAGGAAAAATAGAAAAATTCATGTGCAAAAACTTTAACTAGAATTTATACATATTAAACAAATCTATCTTACTATTAATACAGATGGCATAGACGTTACAAAGTGGGTACAGATATCTCAAAATCTACAGAATCCTGGGTTTGAAAATCATATGCAATAGGTGTGACAATTATTTGTCCATCTAATGTTTATATGATATTTATCTTAGCCAATCTAGCACATCTTCCCCTTCTGATAATGACATTATTTCCTTTTAGGGATTGTATCCATTGGATTCTAGTGGCGTTATAGATTGATTTTGTGTCCTCAGCACCCTTGAGTGGTGGTCATGTTTCTAGGCCAGCCAAGCAAATTATCCTACATTCCTGTACACAGTGATGGTCCAGGAGTAAATGCCAACCCACAGCAGGGACACTCTGTGTTCTTTCCTGATATTGTTGCCTGGGAAGATGACATAAACAGAGAATTTTCAGAGCTATTCTGCCATACATGAAGAAAGTCTGCCTAAGAATTAAGCCAACACAGAGTAAAATGCAGCCTTTTTAGAGATGAGAAGATCTATAGATAAATGGGTTTGTAATGATCTTGTTGAAGCACTTGGATCCTATAGTTTCAAGGCCAGCATCATGACTGGGTTTTCAGTTGTGAGCTACACACCTGGTTTTTAAACCAAATTAACTAAGACTTCATCACCTGCATACAGGAGAGTCCTGACTAACATCAATACATATTTCATAGGATACTTGTAAGAAGAAGATGTGAAAAGTGTTTACCTGAGTAACTGGATTTAGTGAGTACTCAATAAAGAGTATCAGTATTATAAATATGTGTGTTATTTTAGTTATATTAATGATGATAAGCAAGATCAATAGTATAATTTCAGGAACCAGAATGCCAGGATTTAAATACAATCACTACAGAATTGATGGTGACATCAGGCAAGTTACTTAAGCACATTAAACTTCAGTTTCTTCATTAGAAAAGGGGGAAGGAGTGGATAATGACACTGTCTCATAAATTTAGAAAGATAACTAAATGTTAAACTACAAGGAAGAATTAGATCACAGCACTCAAGAGGTAATGCTATTCTTATTTTTCTTTTCCTATTCAGAAACTGCAAAATTTGTAAGAAAACATATATCCTTTAATCCATTCATTCACTGAAATCACTTGACAAAACCTGACAAGTCATTCTTCTCTATTTAGATAACTCCAGCAACAGTAGTTTCTCCTCTTTTGAAGAGAGGCTTTTTCCAAATTTTAAAGTATCCTGCTTATACTGATCCAAAAAGGTGGGTTCTTAAAGCTTCTACTCACTGAACTATTTCTATCCTTGGTTCACACACTTAGACTAATGCCTTCTCCATATGACAATCTTTCAAGCAACTAACGGCAGTTACTATGTACTTCATAATTAGGGTTGCCATATAATATCTTGCCAAAACTGAGACAATTTTGTGAGTAAAAGGAGTAATATTAAAAAAGTGTGTTAGGATAACAGGTATTATACTGGAAACTGGGATGTATGTTCCACCCTCCATGATGCTTTCTCTTCATTGGGTAAAATATTCTCAGTACCTTCAGCTCCTCTTTTCATTGTACAGGACTGGTTCCACTTTAATGTGCTATTCCTAATTTATTTGAATCTCCACTTTAGAGTCCCCCAGAGCTGAATTCAAGACTCCAGAGGAAAACATGTACGTTCAAAATCTCTACAGAAGAGTTTATCAAAGCAGCTCTTTGTAGGCAGAACAAATACTCAATCACAGCATTTTGCAACAAATTTTTTTTTTCTGTTTCACTGTATTCTGCTGTATGCTGTGTGAATGCAACTGAGACTTTAAAGAGGATATAAAGCTTACATTTTGTCACCACACTGAGGGAAAAAACTAGGACCTATGAGTAGAAAAATGAAAAATTAAGTACAAAGGTTAAACAGGGAAAAATGAATAGATGAATAAAGTGGCTAAAGGAGCCAGAGCAACATTTATTTTTAAATCCTCTATTAAGAAGCTGGGGATTTAGGTTGAACATCAAGATAACTTTCCAAAGAAACAAATACACACATATACACTTGTATTGTACTTTCTGTCCTTAGCAGTAGCTCAAATTTATAAAGTGGTTGTACTAGTGCTGTATATTATTGGTCAATTCAGTTTAATACATTTTTCCTAAGGTAACTTTTGAGGGCCATTATACTTCAGCTTTCAGTGTTTGTTAGTTGTAAGTGATGCTTTAATTGCTTCAGAAAAAAAATTGCAAAAATACTTATTATATAAAATAGTCCTGGATTCCTGACCCACATTTTGCAAGGGGCAAAATTAGGAATTAAGGTAAATCAAACTGTGTTCTCTCTCTCTCCCTCATGAAAGGTCAATTTACTTTATATGTTTTCATTGATAGATACATTTTGCACTAATCTGTAAAAATGCCATGTTTCTTGTGGAAATCAGGAAAATAAAATTCCACAACTAGTTTGGGAATATGCATACAAGTTGCTGCATGTATCAATAGCCCATTTTTTTTATTGCTGTGCCGTGTTCCATGGCATGTACATCTCAGTTTGTTTAAACATTCACCTGTTAAAGAACATCTGGTTTGCTCCCCATTTTTGGCTACTACAAATAAAACAAATACTACAAATAATGTTGTTAATATTCATGTATAGGTTTTTGAGTAAACGTAAGCTTTCATTTTCTAGGATAAATGATCAAGAGTGCAATTGCTGTGCCATATGCTCATTGCCTGTTTAGTTTTATACAAAAATGTCAAATTATTTTCTGGAGTGGCTGTCCCATTTCACATTCTCACCAGCAATGAAAGAGTGATTCAGCTTCTCCAAATCTTTGCCAGCATTTGGTATTGTCACTATTTATTATTTTAACTATATGCTAGGTATGTAGTGATATTTGATTGTGGGCTTCGTTTGCATTTTCCTGATGGCTAATGATACTGAACATATTTTCATGTGCATATTTGCCATCTGTAATCTCTTCAGTGAAATGTCTGTGGCTCTTTTGCCCATTTACTAATTGCATTTTTTTCTGTTGAGTTTTGACAGTTCTTTATATACCCTAGGTACTAGTTTTTTGTCAGATATGAGGTTTGCAAATATTTTTCCCAATCTGTAGCTTGCATTTTCATTCTCTTTACATGGGCTTTTGCAGACCATAATTTTTTTAAATTTTGATGCGATCCAAGGCATCATTTTTTTCCTTTTATACATTGTGCTTTTGGTGCCAAGTCTAAGAATTCTACGCCTAATCCTAGTTCCAGGAAATTTTCTGGTTTTTTACCCAAGAATTTTAGAGTCTACATTTTAAATTTAAGTCTGTAATCTATTTTGAGTTATTTTTTTATTTTATTTTATTTTTTGCAGTACGCGGGCCTCTCACTGCTGTGGCCTATCCCGTTGCGGAGCACAGCCTCTGGACGCGCAGGCTCAGCGGCCATGGCTCACGGGCCCAGCCACTCCGCGGCATGTGGGATCTTCCCAGACCAGGGCACGAACCCGTGTCCCCTGCATCGGCAGGCGGACTCTCAACCACTGCGCCACCAGGGAATCCCTTGAGTTAATTTTTGTACAAGGTATAGATTTAGGTCTAGTTTCTCTCTCTTTTATCCCCTCTATGAATGTCCAATTGTTCCAGCATCATTTGTTGAAAAGGCTATTCTTCCTCCATTGAACTGGTCTTGCACTTTTGTCAAAAATCAGTTGAGCATAGTTATGCTGGTCTATTATTTTTACTTCTATGTTCTTTGTTCTTTTCCACTGATCTAGGTGTCTAACTCTCAGCCAATAACATATTTATACCATATTGCCTTGATTGCTGTAGCTATATAGCAAGATTTAAAGTTGGGTAGAGTAATTCTTCCCAATTTATTATTTGTCAAGATTATTTTAGCCATTCAAAGATGTGTACCTTTCCATAGAAATTTAGGGTGTGCTTATCTATGCCTACAAATATACTTGTTGAGATTTTGACAGGAATTACATTAAACCTACAGATTAATTTGGGGGGAATTCACATATTTATTATGTCAAGTTTTCCAATCCATTAGCATATCAGTGTATTTCTCCATTTTTTCATTTTATTTTCTTTCTTTTCTCTTTTTTTTTGTAAATTTGCAATTTTCAGCAAACAGATGGCATACATCTTATGTAAAGTGTATACCTAAGTATTTAATTTTCTTTGGAGCTAATGTAAATGATATTGTGTTTTTATTTCTGGTTTCTGTATATTCATTGTTAGTACTGATACATAGCAGTGTTATTAATTTTTGTGTGTTGATTTTTTTTGACATTCCTGAGCTCATTTATTATATATGAGTGTTCCTTTAGATTCCTTGGGATTTTCTATGCAGACAATCATGTCATTTGAAAATAGAGTATTATTACTTCCTTTCCAATCTGCATGCCCCTTACTTCTTTTTCTTGACTTATTGCACGGCTAGAACTTCAAGCATTATGTTGAATAAGAGTAGTGAGAGGGGCTTCCCTGGTGGCGCAGTGGTTGAGAGTCCGCCTGCCGGGCCCCGGTTCGAGAAGATCCCACATGCCGCGGAGCGGCTGGCCGTGAGCCATGGCCGTTGAGCCTGCGCGTCTGGAGCCTGTGCTCCACAACGGGAGAGGTCAAAGCAGTGAGAGGCCTGGGTAAAAAAAAAAAAAAAAAAAAAAAAAAAAAAAAAAAAAAAGAGTAGTGAGAGTACCCATGCTTGCCTTGTTCACGGTCTTAGGTGGTGAAAATTTAGTTTTAACCATTAAGTATAAAGTTAGCTTTAAGGTTTTTTTTGTAGACAATCTTTATCATGTTGAGTTAATTCCCCTTTATTTCTAACTTGCTAGAGGTTTTTGTTAATAGTAAGTATTGGAAAATTTTCAAATGTCTTTTCTGTGTCAACTGGTACGGTCATATATTTCTTTAGCTTATTGATATTATTGATTATATTGATTGATTTTCAAATGTTGAGTCAGACTTGAATACCTAGAATAAATTTCAGTTAGTTATGGTGTATACTTCTTTTTACATTGTTTGATTTGGTTTGCTAATATCTTGTTGAGAATTTTTGTTTCTAAGTTAATAAGACATACTGGTCTGTCTGGTTTTGGAAACAAAGTAATACTGGTCTCATAAAATGAGATGGGAAGAGTTCTTTTCTCTTATATTTTCTTAAATGTTTGACAGAATTCTTAAGTGCACTGACTCTATCGTCAGTCATTTACTCTCCATTATTGAGCCATTCGGCAAGTTTTTATTTCTCTTTTTATGATTTTTTAAAATTCAATACTTTCCATTTGATTCTTCTTTATTACTTTTATTTACTTGCTTTGATTTTCTCTTCTTTATTTGTTTCAAGTGAATTTATAATTCATTGTTGAAATACTTTTATAATGGTTAATTTAAAATTCTTTCCAGATACTTCATCATGGTATTATCATCAGTTGATTGTCTTTTCTCATTCAAGTTGTGATTTTCTTGGTTCTTGGTATGATAGGTAATTTTCAATTGTAGATACTTTATCATTTTAGAAGTCTCTAGTTTCTATTAAAATCTTTTATTTTAGTAGATGTCTTAGTCTATTCAGGCTGCTATAACAGAATACCATAGACTTTAGGTAGTTTATAAACAGCAGAAATTATTTCTCACTGTTCTGGATGCTGAGAAGGCCAAAATTAAAGGGCTAGAAGATTTGATGTCTGCTGATGGCTCACTTCATGGTTTATAAACAGCCATATTTTCACTGTGTCCTAACGCAGCATAAGGGGCAAGGGAACATTCTGGGGTCTCTTTCATAATGGCACTAATAGTATTCATGAGGCCTCCTTATCTCATAACTTAATCACCTCCCAACGTCCCCAATGCCACATAACATCACATTAAATGTTAGGATTTACATATGCATTTTGGAGGGACACAGATAGTCAGTCTACACCAGTAGGCAATCATCCTATTTGGGTTTAGGACACAGATATTGATCTACTTTTGTGGGCTGTGGGCCCAATGCCAGCTTAATTTTCAGAGCCTTTGAGGTGTTATTTGGATCTTCTGGGTTTATCTAGTGCAGCCACGGCCTCACTGGTCTCTGCTGGTGCTGCCTATGATGATTAAAGATGTTTCCCCTGGGCTTCTGGGTATCTTGGTGGGGGAAGATATCACCAAGATATTTTAAGGGGAGTGCACTGAAATCCCTCTACTAATGCTCCCCAGATTCTCCAGTGTCTCTGAGAATGAGTCAGAGACACTGAACCAGAATGTGTCCTGTTAGTGAATCCCTTTGCTGGTTCTCCCACCTACTTCAGGGTTTCTCTGTGGCTGAGGGGAATCTTGGGCTGTGGATTCAAAGAGGCTTCCTGGACTGGACCACTTGTGATGAGGTACCTTTAACTGGTTCTGCCCCTCTGCCCTCCCCAATTTCCTCCTTTTGAGGGTTCCAACATTCATATAAAGATAGAAAGTATAACATAAGAATTAAGTCTTAATTAGTTCATTTACTTAACAAATATTATTTAAAATATCTTGTGAGTGCTAAGCTCTAATGTTGAAATACCACATTGTCGAAAGATTTCATGACACAGTAATTTTGTGATTTTTGCAGAGAAATACTTCTTGGAAATATATATATATACATATATAATTTTATATTTTATATATATATACATATATAATTTTTATTATATCAGGCACTACATAGGACACAAATCCTTCATATTAACTATAATAGATAAGACAGAAAATGTGTATTTCTAATCATATTAATGGAGCTGTTCAAGCATGGAATAGTATAAGTATTACAAAGTAAAGATACAGAAAGTCCAAGCAATATAAAATAACAGAATACCTTACTTCATTCATAACTCTCTTTTATGATGTAAAAAATCACTTTTATTTTTAACTAAGTACCCATAGCTTAATCATCATTCTCACCCATAAAGAAAAAGAAATTAATCATCAGTCTTTTAAAACTGTTTTAAAAAATCTCTTGTATATGCTGCCAAAGTTTAAAAGAAATTCGGGAGCGGGCTTGTAGGATAATAAACATGCTTTTATCCATAGGTCCTAGTGTGAAGTGTATGTGTGTGTTTAAGACACATAATTTTAGTGTGTGCCTGCATATTAGTGTATCCAGATGAAGCTTTTAACAGTAAACTTGGCCATCTTCATGCTGTGCTGTGAGATTCTGCCTAAGAATACAAGAGTCACTATGGCAAATGATAAATCAGTGGGAGTGACTGCGAATGACTGTAGAGAGATGACAGCAAAATGTTGAAGAAAAGAACAGTAATGCACTACAGGAAATGGAGAGACAATAAATATTGGCTAAATAAATTAAGGAGTTTCAACTATGCAGCAGTTATGGAGCTAAATCATCAAGTTTATTTTAGTTCTCCTACCCTTCACCCCCAAACCTATGAAATAAATATTTTATACCTATTTATTGGGTGGTAAAACTAGCATTTGAAAGGGAAGACATCAATATCATATACCTAACAAGGGGAAGAACCAGGAATTAACTCAAAACTCCAACTCCCAAACTCGTGAACTCTCTATTCTACCATGGAGTAGAAGTTCACAATTAAAAAAAGTGGTAGGGCTTCCCTGGTAGTGCAGTGGTTGAGAGTCCGCCTGCCGGTGCAGGGGACGCGGGTTCGTGCCCCGGTCCGGGAAGATCCCACATGCCGCGAAGCGGCTGGGCCCGTGAGCCATGGCCGCTGGGCCTGCGCGTCTGGAGCCTGTGCTCCGCGGCGGGATAGGCCACGGCAGTGAGGGGCCCGCGTACCGCAAAAAACAAAAGTGGTAGAAGCCAATCAGATTTTGAGATGTTTTTACTTATGCTCTTGATTTGTGATGCCACCACTTTTTTCATAACTTTGTAGTCTTATAAAATGACAAGTTGCTCACCTCTATGTATTTCATTGTTATAAAACACTGTTTATATTGTATCTGTGTTCTAAATTTCCCAGTTCTTTATCTCTGATGAAAATTTCAAGTTATGCTGACTAATGATTTCCATGAGGGGCTTTGAACAATACTCCTCTCTCAGGTAAGCATCCACTAATCTACGTGCCATCAGATCCCTTGTCTTTCTCTTCTAGGCCTTTTCCAAATTTCAGGATGACAATCACAATCCCATTCAAATAGCATGCTGGTGCTGAACAGGGCAGCAGTGTTTGCTTATAACATTATTTACCTCATAGAATTGGTGAAAAACTTGTCTCAGAGAACTAGTTAATGCCTGTCTTATGGCAACACTCTCATAACAGATGCCAGAAGTAGTTGTTGGCGGTGGTGGTGTCAGAGATAAGAGGAATACTATTACTGGGGCAGTAGCGATCTCTGCTGCCTCAAATACCTAAAATCTGAGGAAGGCTGACGTGCGGTTATGTTATGAATAAGTTATGCTATGTTGCAGAAAAACAAAAAATAAAAATACTAAGGGCTTAATTAAGCAAAGGTTTATTCTTCATTCACATGATATTTTTAATACTGGTGCATGGGGTAGATGGATAGAGATCGTAATCAGTCAGAGACTCAGGCCCACAAAGCTTTCCCCTCAGTGAGTGCTTTTTTGATGGTAGATGGGGGAAGATATATGAAGTTACATGTTGGCTTTGAAAACTTCCACCAGCACATGAGACATATCATATCCACTCACATTTCATTGGCCACAATAAGCCACTTGGCAATGGCTAACTTCAAAATGAGTGGGAAGTGAAATCCTACTTTGTGGACATAAGGAGGAGAAAGTATGTGTGTGAACAGCCCTGATCACAGAAGAGTTGGCAATACACACATGTGTTGCATTGGTCCCATCTTAAAAACGCCTCTTTCACTTAAAAAGCCATCAGTTTATAACCTTGCAAACTTTTGGACCTTCCATTTTTCATGTTACCATATATTTCTCATGTGAATATACCTTAGAATTTTACAAAGGAAGAGACACAAGCTATGCCCTGAAGAAGTTATCATCTATTAAGGGAAAAAGACTAGGACACAAATAACAATAATACAAGGTTGAATATTGGAACCAAAGGAGAACTAAAGCCAAATGGCATTTGGGACACAGGAAGAATGATCAAGTTGGTGGCATTGGAAAGCAGTGTTCATGAGGGGCTTGATGGATAAGTAGGATCTTGATACACAGTGATTGCTAAACTTGTGGTATGCTTACTGTGTGTCAGGAGCTGCTTTGTACTTACATTATCTCACTACTTTTTACTTTGTACTTTTCACTTATATTACCTTGCTTATTCCTCACTATAAGTTTCATACTATGATTTATAGACAAAGATACTGAGGCTTAGACAGATTCTGATACCCCACACAGTTGGTAAGTAATAGAGCTGGGATTCAAACTCAGGGAATCTCACTCTAGGACCACTATATTCCATGGTGTCCTTTGCTGTTAAAATGGCACCTGAAGGAGGAATTAGGGAGAAAATAAGTACAAATGGGAAATGTGTAGCTACGTTCTGGAAGCAATGCTAGGACAAATTTGCTAGTATATAAGATATTTTTTAAGAGGAGGTAAGCAAACAGGTTTAAAATGAAAATTTGGGTCATACTCATATAATAATATCTGATCAAAGTTATTGGAAGCAGGAGAAAAGCATAAAAAAGTTATGTTTGAGGAATTTGAAAATTTAAAAAAAATATTGCAAGGAGATCTCTCATATGACTTGCTTATGTATTCATAATATTCATAATGACCAGTTTCCTAAGTGAAGTCTCTCTTTGAGCTTTCCTGATCACTCTAAATTTTGCCAGAAAGATTTGCCTAAAATCACAAAAATATAGAAATACAGTATATCTGTAGGAGAAGAGAAATTTTAGGTGATTGTTTAAAATGTCTAAAATAGTAGTATATTACTGGCATCATGGTAGACTTTCACAGTGGTAAATATGTCAATATTTTATTTGAAATAGAATATCTTGTATTTTTGCATAAATCATCCTAACGACACTATTTCAAGGGATAATCAGACCTTTTGTTTAGCTTAATTTTTTTTTTTAATTTGAGAGAAAAACACTTAACCTTGATCTATTTTCCATCTCAGTAATATCCAACAGACCGTGTGGAGATCATGAATGTGGCACTTTTCCTATGTATGAAAAGGGCTTGGCTTTATCCCATATCTTTTTGTGCCATCCAAAATGCCAGGACTCAAACTCCCAAATAAACCATTAGGGCCATCTGCCTAATTAAATGTGACTGGTCTGCTAGTATCCTCGTGATCATTATTTTAAGAGAATATAAGCTTGGGTTTACGTATCAGCAGAACTGACTTAAACTATTAGGGTTTGAACAGTAATTTGAGCTAGTACACTTCAGAATACTTCGCTTGTCCTTAACTTTACGTCTATGGCACTAATGACATAAAATATACCTGTAAAATAGAGGCTAATTATTCATTTTACAAATTCATTTCTACCTTACAGAGCTATTTATTTCATTTTTAGTTAAATAACTACTATCCTGCCAAACTGTTTTGAATTTCAAGGAAAATTATTTTTCTTAATGGAGTAGCCAGATGTTTAATTTATACAAATGCAAATCTACTATGTATATCACTATCCATTCCATAAAGGAAAGGGCATTTTAACAACAAAGTGTGAAATCATTAGTCACACAATTAGCAATAAGAAATTTAAATTAAATTAATTAAGTGTAGTACAATGTTGCTCTTGCCCATCCTCCCTGCCTCCCTCCCTGCCTTCTTTCTTTCCTTCCTTCCTTCCTTTCTTTCTTTCTTTTGCTACTGATTTCTACAGTGTACAGTTTTAGTACCAGGCTTGGGACAAGGATTTGGAATGTTTTACCCTAATATGTTTTATGGTTGAAATGAATTACCAAAAAAACTTCATGCACACATTTCCAGATGATTTATGTGATTAATGTTGAATAAAAGGGCTTATACTGAATAAACTCAAGAATGATTATGAAACAAATGAATGATTTATTTCTAAATAAAACACTATAAAGGAAGAAACATTTTCCATTTGCTCAATGCTAAACACCCAGTTTCTACAAAAATCCTTGAGGCATAGAAGATGTTCTAGAAAGATGTGAATAAGTAAACAAAGTAAGTTCTGAAAGAATGATGAATACTCTTCTATTAAAATGTTCTAAATGCTATCATGGTACAGTAAAAGACTTAGGTGCTCTAAAATTTCTAACTTCTCCTTGAGAAGAAACAAATAACTAGACATAAACTTATAACTGACTAAATATTTCATAGGTTTATAAATTTTAAAAATATTAAAAAAATGATTAAAGAAAACAGTTTAGATGATACAAACAAATTTCATTTAACACTTCATGAAGTGGACAGTCTCCATTCAGAGAACTGCAAAATGAGGCAGGAGGAGGAAGCTGTTATAGGATAAATAAATAACAAGGAAGAGAAAAACAGAAAATATCTGATTGTCTGGGGCCACACAGTCGATTCTGTTTGGGATGAGAAGGCCCAGAATTGGCTTGGTGTCTGGGGACTGGCTGACCGAATATACTGAGTTTCTAGTCAAGTAGAGCATTTACAGGGACGTGAAAGTTACCGCAGTTTTGGATTACTGACATGGCACCTGGAAAAAAGCAGCTCCATTTTGGCCCAGAAAGTTATTTCAACAAATATTTGTAAAAATATCAATGATTTAAAATATTGATTAGTTGACTGATTTAACTGAAACTCATTTGCGGGTAGTAATATGATTGTTACATAAGAATTGTTGGACCTAGAGGAAAAGGCTGTAAACAGTTGAGGAACAGTATGAAACATACACAACAAAAGAGAAATAAAATGATTTTAAACGACTGTTTGTTTCTGTATATGATATGAGAGAAATCATATCAAAGGGAAGCTTCCTGAGTAGAATACCAAAGTACAGATGTAGGTTTGAAGTAGAGAAACAGCATGTATTACCACTGGTGAATAAAATGCAATGAGAACGTGGCACCATACACAAAACTCCCCAAAAGAATTTTGAGAATAAGCAAAAAAACAAATCAAATAATTCGAATACTTTAATGTTGCTTTCTCTCTCTTTTGGAGAGAAGATGAAATATTATCAATGAATTTATATTAGATGATATATATTCCAAAAGAGATATGTAAATTCAAAGTGTTTATATTTTAAGTTCTTTTCCTAGAGCTTGATATAATCTCTGGTACAGGATTACCTTTATTGCTCATTCCTGAAGTCTCTAGAGCAGGATAGAACTTTGCATTACAATGGCACTGAGCTGGCTGTGCTCAGTGACAAAGCCAGCATAGTATGGGCGCAGGGAGCCCCGCTGAGAAAGAGAATGTGCCAGGCTTAGGAATTTGGGAAACAATATAGCTGCATTTTTCCTTGTCTCTCTATTTTTTGAACCAAATAGAGATAGAAATAAATTACAAATTTACATTCCTGAATGTTTATTTTTAATTGCCCTCTCCCTTCTCTCAATACAATGCCTTTTATGTGTAGATGCTAATTAAATTATCAGATTTTAAATACAATGATGATGATAATGATGATGACCACATTCGAGTAACTAAATAAATGGTTTACATGTGTTAACCAAAATTTGAGAAACCTGACTGAAATAAAGAGGCATTTATTTGGGGTTTATTAGGACTGCAGCCCAAGAGGAAGAGATTGAAAAAGCACTAGAACTGTATTCCACCAGACTACAGAGAGGCTTATAAAGGCAAAACCACAAGGTTACAGTTAGCTACGTGAGTTGTTTATCAAGAACTATAACTGGAGCTGGCAAGAAGTAAGGGTGCTTAAGCAAGTATTGGTCGGTGTCTGAAATGGTTGCATAGTTACAAGGAGAGACCTTGAGACCATGAGGCTGCAGCTGGCAGGTGCTGTTCTGAGTATGACTGGTCATGTCCTTAGGTCTGATATAGTTCAAAGAAAATTCAAACTCTTGGTGGTACAGAGACATATCTGAAACCAGATCCTCAAGGGCCACCAGCTCCATTTTTGTATGCCTGAACTGGGATTTCTTCATTATCTTTTCAGTTTGCCGTCACATGTATTACCTGATTTAATTCTCAGAACAACTCATCGGTATGTTTATTATTAGCATTGTACAACCGATGAAACCTAGATCCAAGATTACACAGGATATAATCAAGACTATTCAGGTTAAGGATACAGATTTGTCTGACTCTTAAGCATGTGCTTCCAACCCCTATGCTAGACTCATTTACTATAATCTAGAATGTTTTCTTAAAAGAGAGGCTCTGCTGCTCTTGTAGTGTTACCAAACATGTGCAGTTGAACCCTGAATGGATTTCTGATTCAGTGGCTCCTGTACCTTTTACATAGACTTGTTATTTTTATTGTATGTGCAATCTGGGGTCAGTCATCTCAACTGAAGTCCTCCAGGTAATACAAATTTATTAACTTTATTCAGGTATACTTAATATAATAGAGTGATCGCTTACCTCTGTTTAACAATTACCTCTTAATAATAGTAGGCTAACATTGAGTAAGTGTTGAATAAGATTGAAAAACTCTTCCAGATAATCTACATTTATTAACTCATTAAGTCCTTCCAACAACCCTTCAAGGACAGCAGGGCCAGCTTCAGGGATGTATGACCTGTGAAGTTGCACAGAGTGTCATGTTCAGAAGGGCCTGTACTTGGTGTAATGATCTGCAGTCACCGTTTTGATATTCTAAATAACTATCAATGAACATGTGTTTTTAAATGAAGTCTGATGGGACAATGAAACATGCACAAGAGCTGAGGGGCTACATGCAATATACATGCCCTGTTCCTTGCTGCCTTATTTGCATACACCATTTACAATGCCCCAAGGGTATGAAATTCCAGTGGATCCACAAGGGCATGGGAGCTCAGGGAGACTCAACGCAAGACAAGTTTGAGCATGTTACATCTATCACTGAGTGAGCAGAGGTGCTGATAGCTCCAAGAGGCCATTCAATCTCTTCAAATCAAATTTACTTTGAACTCAGAAAGAAGGCAATGGCATTTTAAGAAATGTGAACAACCATGAACCCTATCATATCCTTTCTTACTCATGTCACTTCCCTATATTCAACCATTTATGCTAAAAGGATGATATAGAAAGAAAGAGAAAGATAGGGCAAACCAATTTCCCTTTTTCCTTCCTGCAAGCTATAAGCTATAGCTAGAGACTGTTGGTAGAATACGTACCAATCAAAAAGTATAATAAAATAAAAACAAGTGAGTTAGTTTGTTCAGTGTTCCCACTCTTCAGGTAAGAGCAAAATACATATACATATATGAGCTATGAAATAAGAATTGTGTAATATCAATGATTCCATATACAGGTTAAATGTTCTTTGTCTTTAAAACTGGCATTGCATAATATAAAGATGAATTGTATAATTTGTGATAATAATTTAACATTTTAATATTTCTTTTCTTACAAAGGTAATAAATGGGAAACAAAGAACCATCATGACAAGTCAGTAGAGAAAGACTGTAAAGAAAATAAAAAGCATTATATTTTAGTACACTTACTGACATTTTTTTACTGACATTTTTTTTCCCTGCTTCTTGAACACAGGACCTCGTTTTATAATGGATCCTACAAATACAAATCCTAGCCTTGTAGGGATACATTATTATTCCCATTTCTATGTTACAGATGAGGAAACTAAGACCCACAGGGATTAATTAATTTACTCAATGTCTAACAGCTAGTAAATGAAGGAAGAATCTTAAGGCAGTATGGTGCCAGAATCTAAATCACTACAACAAACAGCATAGTAGAGCAAAAATCACACAGGATTTAAAATCATGACCGAGGGTAAGTCCTTGCCCCTCATTTAGTCTATGAGAAAGACCCTTAAAGTTTATCACAAAAAAAGAGTTATTAACGTCTATCTCATAAGTTTGCTGAGACATGCAAATGAATAACGTATGTGAAAGCAATTTAAAACCAGGGAAGCACTATGCAGATATTAGTTACAAGAGTTGGGCCATTTTGAATGTTTACATGCAGCTAACGTGCATGTAAATGAAATGCACCTTCTAGGAAATAATTAATGATTGGGTGATATTGCCAAAAACCCAGTACAACTGACACATTTTGAAAAACATGCAAATTGAATAGAAAAATGAAACAAATTATTCATGTCATTCAGTTTGGGTAATTAGAGGACTGGCCAAGATGGCAGATAAAAAGACCCTGAGTTCACCTCCTCTCACGAGCACACCAAAATGACAACTATTTGCAGAACAACCATCATGGAGAAGTCCGGAACCAACCAGAAAAGATCAAGACATAAAGAAGAAACCACAGGGCTTCCCTGGTGGTGCAGTGGTTGAGAGTCCGCCTGCCGGTGCAGGGGACATGGGGTTGTGGCCTGGTCTGGGAAG
>NW_006784763.1:1718771-1753884 GCF_000442215.2 Lipotes vexillifer | reverse complement strand
AAAACCAAAAAAAAAAAAAAAAAAAAAAGAAGAAGAAACCACGAGACAGGTAGGAGGGGTGAACTCATGATATAATCAAGTCCCACAGCCCCGGGTAGGCAACCCACAAACTGGAGAATAATTATATTGCAGAGGTTCTCTCACAGGAATGAGAGTTCTGAGTCCCCAGAACACTGGCTCCCCAGCCCCGGGGTCCTGCACCAGGAACAGAAGCCCACAGAGCATCTGGCTTTGAAGGCCAGCAGGTATTAATTTCAGGCACCCCACAGGACTGGGGGAAATAGAGACTTCACTCAAAGGGTGGACACAAAAATCTCACGTGCAGTGGGACCCAGGGCAAAAGAAGTAATTTCATAGAAGCCTGAGCCAGACTTTCCTGCTAGTCTTGGAGAATCTCCAGGAGAGGCAAGAATGGCTGTGGCTCACCCGGGGGGACAAAGTCACCGGTGACACCCATATTTGGGAGATCCTTCTGCATGGGACCCTCCCTCTCGCTTATTAGCACCAAGACCTGTCCCCACCCAACAGACTGTGCTGGGAGGCCTCAAACCGAACAACTATCTGGGTGGGAACAAAGACCCACCCATCAGCAGACCAACTGCCTAAAGACTCCCTGAGCCTACAGCCACCTGTAGACATGCCCCTAGACATGGCCCTGCCCATCAGAGGGCCAAGACCCAGCTCCACCCACCAGTGGGCCGGCAAAAGCCCCAGAGTCTTCTGGAACCTGACTCCGCCCACCATTGAGCCAGCAGTAGTCCTGGGCCCCTCCTGGGGTTCTGCAGCCAGTCTCCAAGAGACCAGGCTCCACTAACCAGCAGCCAGCAACATCTGCACAAGGCAGGGCCTGGCAGCCAACCAGACTAGGGGCCAACCAAGCCTACCAGACCACCCACATAGTCAGCCTGCCACAACAGCAGGACCCATGCAGCCCTCTTGGGGGAAATCCTAGAGCACACAGCTTGGGTGATGAGAGGGGAGTGCACTACTGGGATGCACAGGATGTCTCCTACAGAAGGCCCCTTCTCCAAGGTCGACAAAAGTAACTAACCTACCACATACATGAAAATACAAATAGCAACAGAGACAAAATGAGGTGGCAGAGGAACATGTTCCAAAGGAACAAGATAAAACCCCAGTTTGGACAATTAATGAATATGCATTATTTGTGAGAATGATTCTGGTAAATACTTACTTTTCCCTTTCAACAAGCACTTTTATACTATATGAAAAAAATGTTCCGATAGAAGCAAAACTCTAGCTTATAACTTAATAGCTAAACAGAATACTTTATAAAAAGTAAAGTATTACCTTTCTTTAATGAAATCAATTCTTTTTTTAAAATGTTTATTTATTTATTTATTTATTTGGCTGCACGGGGGTCTTAGTTGAAGCATGCAGGATCTTTGGTGCCGCATGCCAGATCCTTAGTTAAGGCATGTGGGATCATTTTAGTTGCAGTATGTGGGATCTTTTTAGTTGCGGCATGTGGGATCTAGTTCCCTGACCAGGGATCAAACTCTGGCCCCCTGCATTGCAAGTGTGGAGCCTTAGCCACTGGACCACCAGGGAAGGCCCATCAATTCTTAATTAGGTTCTATATGTTCACTCATCTATTTAAAGGGAATGTTTTGTGGGTCAAGATGCCTAAGCTTCCACATTTATTTGATATTTAAATTGATATCATCAAAGCAAATTTACTCATCATCTTTTCAGAACATGACACTATTTAAGAATTTTTAATTTTTTCATTTATATAGTAGTTTCTCACCTGAAATTTGGAGATTACTTTTGAACTAATGATCAATTAAAAAAATATAAAACGTTTGAAAAAAAAGACTAACTGATTCACTCTGTTATAAAGCAGAAACTAACACACCACTGTAAAGCAATTATACTCCAATAAAGATGTCAACAAACATACAAACTAAAATTTCATACTTTTAAAATGAAGGGTGGAGAGCTTGTGAATGCTGAAGTCAATTCAACTCCCTGCTTAGTTTAGTCTAATTCGTAAGACAAAAAATAAAAATGGGATCTCAATTTATAATTGTGCAAATGAAAAATGACTTTAAAGGTCTTTGATGGAAATGGCTTGAAGCCTTCTCCCTGAAAACATTTTCGTTTTGGGGGAACACATAAACCACTACACATTTTAATTCTGAGAGCAGAGAATACTAGTGTTTCTTCACTGACAACAAGAAAAAGAAAAAGTTTCTGAATGTTCGACTACTCCTGGTCACAGGTGTAAGAACAGAAACTTTTCCTGACAAGTTCCTGCAAAGCTGGCTTTTTCTTTTAGCTGAGGGACTCTATTTCCTTTCACTAAAGGGAATAAAGTGAAAATGACTTTGATCTCGGCCTTTCAGTGCTTTAACAAACATTAAGATATGTATTCCCAAAATTCAGTCAGGATAATTTGTACTTTCTGAGATAACATGCATAAAGTGAACTGATGATGATTTTCTGTGATTTGAAGAATGTGTCCCTTGAGTTAAAATTAACTTTGTGTTTCCTTTTCTTTATACATATATCTCTAACTCTGATTTTTTTTTATGTCTTCATCTTTTGTTTTTCTTCTTTCTGATCTTTCCTCTAAATATGGCTTTAGTTATTATTTTTTCCATTTCCATTAATCAATAACATAAAATAATTTTATAATATATCTTTAAAATATTCTCTGTCCTGGGCACTTTCACATCAGTATACCACTTAGGTCTCACAATAACCCATTAAAACAGTTGATATCAAGCCTATTATTACTATTACATGTGAAAAGTGATGGTCAGATGAATATATCATGAAACATCAGACATTTAGTAAGAGATGCATACCTGCTTTCAATGTTAACATTTTACTCCTCCCTGTTTCCTCAAGGTTATCTATCTCATAATATCTGTATCTCTTTATTTCTACCCCAATCTTAGTGGTCCTTTTGCTCTCACTTTCTGTATGTCTGTTGGTTGTACTTCCTCTGGTTTTCTGTTACTTTCTAATTTTTCTTTTTACTTCCCTTCTTAACCTTCTTGGAACTCTATTTGAGCTAGCTTTATAACAAATTTGGTAGGGTTTTGGTAGTTACAGAATTAAGTTTTATGCATCCTGTTACCATTTATAAAGCAAACAAGGAGCTTTTTTTTCCCCTTGCTTTTGTTGCTACAAAATATGCATACTTTGTGGATAGATACATACATACAAATGTGGTGTGTTTTCCTTGTAAGACTTCGGAGTATCTCTTCCCTTCCTGCCTTTCTTTTCTACTTTTCTCTTTCTTTTCACCTTTTTTCCTTAAGCTCTGTTTTAAGATTTTATTTTGCATCTTCCCTGCATGTAAATCCATCAGAAAAGAGAATTGGCATCTGGATCAGTATAATTACAGACATATATTTAAGGATAAAAAAAACTGATTCCCATCCCAGAAAACAAAACGAGAAATAATCAATCTTTTCCCTTTTAAAGTTCTACTTTTGGAAATGGTTTCTACTCAGAAAGACTTACAAGCCTAAATATTTAAAGACCTCTTATTTTCAAAGTCTCTTCTAAAAATAAGTGGTGATTCAAAAAATGAAAAGTATCAGTATGATATGGCATGATTTATTCCTCATCATTTCTTTCTCTGATCCCAATATTTTATTTGTCTCAGCATATTCATGTTTACTTACAAATAAAAGAATAATTACTGGTCACAAAAGAATATGAGAAAAAGTGTGTTTACTTACCAAGAATAGAATGATTACTCAATTAAGCTATAACCACAGGAAAGTAGAAAATAATTCATGAAATATGCATGTGAAATACACCTATATATTTTCCAAGCTTCTGCTCTCTTTCATTTGCATCTCTATGTAAAAGATATTGTGTTGTAGCAACAGCCACATTGGACATGCCTGCACAGCTGCTGGGCAAGTTAAGTTTATTAAAACCTTAGAGTAGATATTTAAAACACATGCTGGACCTTTCTAATGTCATGGAAACTAATGAACTGAAGTGTATATATTTTCATTATATCTTTTTCTAATTCACAACTCACACAGACTTTTATATTCTCATCCCATAGATGCAATGCATTCTACAGTTGTCAAATGCAGAGTTGATATATCTGTATATGCATAAATATAGATAGCAATTAAAACTGCTAGTGAAGTGTGGACAAAAATCAAGTATAAAGAATTGTATAGCAAAAATTTCTCTACATTTTGATACTCTGTAAAGATACTTTTTGGAGAGGGGCAAATTCTCAAATTAGAAACATATTAGAAAACTAGACCCCAGCAAAAAAAAAGAAAGATTGTGAAATAACATTTTCACTAGTCATGCTGGAAATGTTTTACCTAGCTTTTGGCAAGTTTTGAAAACTGATGACTTAAAAGCAATGAGTTTGTCCATTCCTATAAGTAATGAGCAGTAGTTAAGAATATAGCCATGGGGCTTCCCTGGTGGCGCAGTGGTTGAGAGTCCGCCTGCCGATGCAGGGGATACGGGTTCGTGTCCCGGTCTGGGAAGATCCCACATGCCGTGGAGCGGCTGGGCCCGTGAGCCATGGCCGCTGGGCCTGCTCGTCCGGAGCCTGTGCTCCACAATGGGAGAGGCCACAACAGTGAGAGGCCCACATACCGCAAAAAAAAAAAAAAAAAAGAATACAGCCATGGACTCTGAATTGGGTCTATAACCATGGGAGATTAAACATGTAAAAAAGCTGTATAGCTTTGTGCAGAGTAACATAATAATTATTATCCACTATTAAGTTTAGTATTATCTTTATTGTTATTAGTATTTTTTTTGAATGTTCATAGCAGCTTCATTTGTCATAATCCAAAATTGGAAACAATTCAAGTGTCCTTCAACAGGTAAGTGGATAAATAAATTATTAGTCTATCCATACAATAAAGTACTACCTAGCATACAAAGAAATGAACTATTAATATATCCAACAACATGGATGAATCTTGAAATAATTATGCTGAGTGAAAGAAGCCAAAGACAAGTACATACTGTATGGTTCTATTTATATGTTATTAGTATTTTATTGTTAGAAGTCATCTCCATATATGTTGCTTAGTGAAAATATGTATAAGGCTTATAATTAGGTGGATAACTCACTAAAACAATAAGCACATTGTGTTTCCCGTTGATTTGCCTGTGTGGGTCTATCACTGAATGTATCTTTGGATCTTACCTGTCCCCTGTGGTCAAGGATATGGAATCTGGAGCCAAACTGTTTGAGATGGAATGCCAGCCATGCCACTTATCAGCTGTATGATGTTGGGCAAGTCACTTAATCTCTCTCTGTCTCAGATTCCGTCTGTAAAGTGGAGACAAAAATAGTACCTTACACATAGAATATTTGTGAGTATTCAGTGAGTGGTGCAGTGCTTGGCACTAAGGCCCCAAATAGCTCTCAATGATTTTCTGCCTATGGACCTTTCATTTGTTTTTTAACTCTTTTTATAACAAAGGTGATGAAGGCAATATGTATAAAATGAAAAAAATTAAATTACACATATAATGCCTTAGAATTGTCTGTATCTGTCATACATCGCTTTCCTGGTAACCGTGGGTAAACAAGCATATCCTACATTGAATTATATTGACGTGTGTGCACTGCATTTATAAGTTTTCCTACTGCACAGAGACACGTAAGTGGATTAATAGAGGGAAAATAATTATTTTATGCACAAAGTCACTGTGGAAAATATTTTTAGTTCTTTGAAGTGTTTTTCCCTCTCTCAGCTAATTATCAAGTAGCTGCCTGATTGCTGATGATTGATGACTGATGGTCAGCAGGTGCTAATAGTTTGGTTAACATAAGTGGTTCTGAGGAAGGAGCAGCACATTTCTGAGGCAGACAGAGCTACAGAAGATTTTCTTAAGGGTGGTGATTTGGAGGGTATGTGGAGAATGTGTTACAAATTGAAAAGAGTGGGATCTGAAGATTGTCTTAAATAATTGCTAATGATAATAATAGTTCTACGTCTGACAATGATGCATAAAAAGGTTCTTTGTATTTTAAACTCTGAGGAGACCAAAGAAAGTTGAGAAAAACTTAGAGACAAACCTATCTTCTCTAATCTAATACTTTAAAAGAACCTCTGTAGTTCCATATAAAAAAAAAAAAAAAGCTGATGCTGTAGCACAGGGAACTATATTCAGTATCTTGTGATAACCTATAATGGAAAAGAATCTGAAAAAGAATAGACATATATGTATATGTGTAACAATCACTTTGCTGTAAAACTGAAAATCAACTATACGTCAATAAAAAAATTTTTTAAACTGATGCATATTGGATGGTAAGTAAATCATAATGTTAAAATAATTATAGCTATGTAATTTATTATTTATTAAAGTTATTATTAGTAAATAAATTATTTATTATTAAAACAGAGACTTGCATAATTTTATTAAATAAATGATTATATGTTAAGAGATTTAAGTTTAATTTTCCACTAAAATTAGAAATTAATATATTTCATCATTTTTATGTTACTGTATAAATACAAATAAGAAGATATTTGACACTTTTTATAAATAATGATAAGCCATGATATCTTTATTTAAAACTAGTATATTATTTTAATGGAACTCTGTTCAATTAAAATTTCAACACACACATAAATATTCTTGGAAAACTTCTCCCTTTAACAGTAATTTGCTGATTTAGTTGACGCAGTCTGAAAGAGGAAAAACATGAAATTCAACAGGGTCAGCACCTGGTGATGCACATGGCGAAACACATGTCACATTTAGAAGCTGCGAGTGAGAGCCTGTGGATGGGAGGTAAGCCCTTGCCTGCCTCTCAGCACCTCCGTAAAGTTTCTGAGCATCCTCAACACACAGGAAAGAATGCTAGGATAGGAGTCAAATTTCCACAAGCAGCTGCTGTATCAGTGCTGAGTTGAAGTATGTAGCTCCAAGCTAGCTACAGAGCATTCACCTCCTCTGGAGCCCAAATCTACTGGGTTGGCCAAAAAGTTCATCTGGTTGGTGAATATGTTGTTCAATAAAGTTCTTCGTGAAAATGAAAAATGTGTCTTTTATTTTTACCTAATACCGAGCGAACTTTTTGGCCAACCAAATACATCATATGATTTCAACACACAGTCTTGGGGCCTACAGGAAAAAAGTAAACAAAACAGAACTTAAGATGTATACCTACAGCTGATTCACTCTGTTATACAGCAGAAACTAACACAACAATGTAAAGCAATTATACTGCAATAAAGATGTTAAAAAAAAACAACAAAGGATGGAAGTAGGGGGGAGTTGTGGACAAAATGACCTGATCTCCATAGCCATGCCCCAAGCTGTATGCAAAAGAGATGTAGAAAGGGAGAAGAGATTAAGACTGTTATTCTACACTAAAGGTCGAGGCCTTGTCTTGGTCTTCCTACCACATGGAAGGGGGAAATGCACTGGAAGATCCCACAGGTGTTCATCTTTTAATCCACAGTAAACCTGCCTACTAGTAACTGTCCCATTAGACTCTGACAAGACCATATCAGCAGCCCCTCTCCCTGAACATGTACTTGAGAAAAATCTAAGTAGAGTCATGGTTGAACATGACTTTTTTTTCCCCCTTTGACATGAATTCTCATGCTACTAAAAGACATAGATAAGGCCAAGATTACAGTTAGTGGAAAGGTCATCAGCTAAATTTAATTGATCCCAGGCATTCTTCTCAGCAAATAAACTACCAATTTGATCCTCACAATAGCTTCCTGTAGTAAGGACTATTATTGCCCTATGGTAGAGACAATGAAATTCTGGTAGACAGAGATTAAGAAACTTGATCAAATTTTTATTCCGAGTAAATGGAAGAGCCAGAATTTAGTTTGAATCTAAAGTCACCCCTTTAAAAAATATACTCTACTGTGTCCCACAATTACATAGACTTAGTCAAATCCCAGATTCTGTTATCCTAGGAAAGTTCTTTTGACTAATAGGATTATTGTGAGAATGATATTAAGTCACCTATAAGTTCTATCTCTCTGGTTTTTTTTTTTTTTTTTTTTTTTCTCCTCTTAACTCCCAAATGCTGTCTGTCAGCTTGTCCTTCATCCAATAGTTCTTTGTTCATCTTACTCTAGAATGTGTTCCTTTATCTTTATGGAAAACTTCTTCCGGGATAAACAAATATCTCAATTCTATTTACCTCTTCACAAACACATTAATTTTATCTCCTAACTTTAACTGAAAATTGACTGTTTGCCCTCCAGCATTTTGCAGTAGAATTTTCTCTTTAGTCTGAAACTCCTTCACCATGGAGTCCCAAAGCCAGAACTAGAGATAGAATATACAGTATATATATTACATTGTACATATATATATATAAACACACATATATTTAGTGTGCACATATACAGTGTGTATCTAGTACATATAAAGAAACCATATAGAATATACTCTATATGATATTAACTATATTAATCTACATTTTCATTTTCAGTCTTCCCCAAATGTCAAGAGAGTCCATGAGTGTTCACCAGAGCATCACTAGAGAATAGACTGGTGCCTGGCACTTAGTGGGCCTCAAATTATATTTGTTAAATGAATTATTGAATGAAAACTGAATTCTCGGGAAATATATATATCTATTTATATACAGAGAGAGAGATAGAGAGAGATAAATCCTGAGGGGAAAATCAAGGAGAATATGAACTGCTTCCTAGCATTTATCTCCATAAATATGTAGAAATCCCAATAGCATATAAAAGCTCAATTTGTTTCATCTAGCAAAGCAAAAGAACATTGGCGTCTTTGATATTGCTGTGCTTCAGATCTTTAATTTTATGAAAAGCACACCTAGGTCTAATTGCATCCAATTAAGATAAAATCAGAATACACTGTTGACGTTATTGACTTCATAAATCTAATGCTCTATTATAAAATGACTCAAAATCACTGCCAAGATCTAGACAACTGTTGCCTCTCCTAGAATTTCTTTTGCAAAAACAGCCTGCATTATAAATCACTCTGTACGCAATGAAGGTCAGCTATCTACAGTTAATGGAATGTTTTCTTGCAGGATAATTCATGTATATTGCCTTTCTTTTTTTTTTTTTTTTTTTTTTTTTTTTTTTTTTTTTGCGGTACGCGGGCCTCTCTCTGCTGTGGCCCCTCCCGTTGCGGAGCACAGGCTCCGGACGTGCAGGCTCAGCGGCCATGGCTCACGGGCCCAGTCGCTCCGCGGCATGTGGGATCTTCCCAGACCGGGGCACGAACCCATGTCCCCTGCATCGGCAGGCGGACTCTCAACCACTGTGCCACCAGGGAAGCCCTATATTGCCTTTCTTTTATCAGAATACATTTATGGCTACATATGGCCTGATACTGAAGTGTCTCTATATTTCTCAAGACAAATGTTTTAGTGGATGAAGGCGTGGCTGAAAAAAAAGTGGAGTGGATTTACTCTATACAATTAAAATTTAGATTTGAAAATTATTAATAGTAATTATGTAAATAATGGGCAAGTTTTAAATTTCAGAATCAGAAAATTCTTAAGAAGACTTTTTTGTATGTCATTAAACTGGACAAGGGAATATTCAAGCTATACGTTGGGAGAGCTCTTGGTTTTTGAAAAAGGAAAAAAAGATGAAGTCTAACAGACAATAACATATCTATAAGAAAATGTACATTTTACAAGTCACAACTACCCAAGGTTTATGAAAAGAAGCCATCTCTGAAACCTCCTTTACCTGAAATGTGTGACCAACCTGATTATCACAAGGTGGAGACAGGCCCTGTGGCCTCTCCACCCAAGGATCTGTTTGTAAAGGCAGTAATGTGAGATGACCTGGGTTCCAATCCCAAACCAACCATGTACTGTTGGTTGGGTCTTGGTCAAGTTTTCTTAACCCCATTTGAAAACTGCGTTATTCACCATTCTTGGGTTTTCATGAGGATTAAATGAATTAATACTTATGACATGTTTAAAATAATGCCTGGCTCATAGTAATTACTCTTTAAGTGTTAGCTCTTATTTTATTTTTATTGTTGAGTAACTTATTCTGATAAATATTTTTCCAAGGTATAAATAGGTTGGCAATCTACCCACAAACATCAAAGTCCTAGTGGGCGTGTCTCAATCATATCTTGACTTATGTCAAAAACAGCAAGAGCTTTACAGAAGTAAAGATAAATACACAAATACTCATTTTACCTTTTACTAATTATATTTTTTTCAGCAATCTACTTATCATGACCAAGACTTTTTTTTTTCTTTTACCATCTATTTATCTACCATGTACTATTGTTTGAGATTACAATTTTGTAATCTTTCCTTACCTTTTTAGATTAACTCTAGGTAATATTATAAAGGAAACAAACGAATGATAATTGCCTAAACTGACGTTTCAGGGGAAATGTTTAATAATTTTTAGGACAACTTAGAATATTTATACTCCAGCAATATATGGAAAAAAAAAAACCCACAAAGAGCCTTGATATGTAGCATTTGCCAATTTCTGTGGTATAAATTGTGAATACTTCCACTAAGTGGAATTTCAAGCTATCATAATGGTGTCAGTGAATGTAGCATTGAAATAAGATGCATACATTTGGTTCTCTTGAGCCAGTATAATCTGGTTTCAGTACATCACTGCTTCTACCCAGTGTAGGATTCTCACCAGCTTGTGCCCCATGTACAATGTAACTTTCCCCAGGGGTAAGGAAAAAACATCCCACGTCACAACATCCACAGAAAAATTCATGATTCCACGATGAGTCTGCATATTCCAGAGCAACCAGTTTCACAAATGGCTCAGATTTAGTCCTATTATCTAAAAAGCGTTTTGCAGAGTATAATGGAGTGGGGAGATAGTATTCTATAGGACTTAAATGCTGAAAATCTATTTTTTAAAATATTCTACTTAGAACAAAATCAAGGAAAAGACAGAGTAAATTATAAGAAACTGAAAGCAACAATTGGGCATCAAAGCACACACCAGAGAGGGTAGAACAAGATAAATATAAACTGGAGGGAGAAAAAAAAACAAAAACGTTCTGTATTGCATCAGCATTTTTCAGACTTTGATATGCATACAGATCACCTGGGTCTCTTGTTACATGCAAATTGTGATTCACTAGGAATGGGAACGGAACGGGTCTGAGACTTTTGCATTTCTAATAGTTAATACTGATTTCTCTGGTCTCATAACTACATTTTGAATAGCAAGGGACTAGGTTATTTTAGCTACCTTCAGTTCTTCAGTGATAAGAAAATGAAAACTAATTTCAGAAAAAAAGATGCAGAGTAAGTAAACAGCACTAAATTGTTTTTAGAAACTGAAAACTCAGTCATTCTCATGGGGAGTAAGACAGGGAAGATTTTCTTTGAATGTTTATTTATTAGTTTGACGACTTGTCTAGGAAGCAATGCCAAATAATTTGGAAAGCTGGGACAACTCTGTTGCGGCTTGAGAAAGAGGGGAACTTTTTGTAAGTGGACACTCTTAGCTCATATGGTAACTTATCACAAGGGCTGCTAGTTAGTATGAAGAAAATCTGGGATGTCCAAGAGATGCATGAGGCAAATCTCCCCTCACTGCTCAGCAAAAAAGTACATGAGTCACTTTCTACCCTCCACCTTCTACCACAGAGCTGGGAACTGTGGACTTCCTTCTAGACTCCAATGGTATAGTGATTCTAGCTGTAAGCCACCATGCTCTCAATCCACATGTGGCATCATGGAGAAAAACATCTACCAATAGTCTCTTCCAAAGAATGGGAAGTCTCAGGCTTCTCACTAGCCTTCAATTGTTAGTATCAGATATTTTAGCATGTGATTCATTCTAATAAGGAATTTTAAGAGCATTAGGTTCTAAATGTGAGATCAGGCTGCTATTCTCAATGGATTATTCTCCAAAAAGCATCTCATCCATATTTTGTTGGATACTATCTTGAGAGTTAACATAGGTGGTTTCTTCTTTCCTTTCTCCACTGTGTAAATAAATAGCATGTTCAGTGTTTAAGGATAGTATGTGGCCAACTGAGCCATATTGGAACCTACATCAAAAGAAAAGAATCAGCAATAATGATCCTGTCTTTACTTAAAATTTTAATACTCCATTCACCATGCATTTTTGCATTAATTTTGATTTTTTAAATTACATTATTATTAATTTTTTTTGAATTTTATTTATTTTTTTATATAGCAGGTTCTTATTAGTAATCTATTTTATACATATTAGTGTATACATGTCAATCCCAATCTGCCAATTCATCATGCCCCCACCCCACCCCCACCTCAGTTTCCCCCCTTGGTGTCCATACGTTTGTTCTCTATATCTCTATTTCTGCCCTGCAAACCGGTTCATCTGTACCATTTTTCTAGGTTCCACATATATTTGTTAATATACGATATTTGTTTTTCTCTTTCTGACTTACTTCACTCTGTATGACAGTCTCTAGATCCATCCACGTCTCAACAAATGACCCAGTTTCGTTCCTTTTTATGGCTGAGTAATATTCCATTGTATATATGTGCCACATCTTCTTTATCCATTTGTCTGTTGATGGGCATTTAGCTTGCTTCCATGACCTGGCTATTGTAACTAGTGCTGCAGTGAACATTGGGGTGCATGACTCTTTTTGAATTATGGTCTTCTCTGGGTATATGCCCACTAGTGGGACTGCTGGGTCATATGGTAATTCTATTTTTAGTTTTTTAAGGAACCTCCATACTGTTCTCCATAGTGGCTGTATCAATTTACATTCCCACCAACAGTGCAAGAGGGTTCCCTTTTCTCCACACCCTCTCCAGCATTTGCTGTTTGTAGATTTTCTGATGATGCACATTCTAACTGGTGTGAGGTGATACCTCATTGTAGTTTTGATTTGCATTTCTCTAATAATTAGTGGTGCTGAGCAGCTTTTCATGTGCTTCTTAGCCATCTGTATATCTTCTTTGGAGAAATGTCTGTTTAGGTCTCCTGCCCATTTATTGATTGGGTTGTTTATTTTTTTTAAATTGAGCTGCATGACCTGTTTATATATTTTGGAGATTAATCCTTTGTCCGTTGATTCGTTTGCAAGTATTTTCTCCCATTCTGAGGGTTGTCTTTTCATCTTGTTTGTAGTTTCCTTTGCTTTGCAAAAGATTTTAAGTTTCATTAGGTCTCATTTGTTTATTTTTGTTTTTATTTCCATTATTCTAGAAGTTGGGTCAAAAAGGATCTTGCTCTGATTTATGCTAAAGAGTGTTCTTCCTATGTTTTCCTCTAAGAGTTTTATAGTGTCCAGTCTTACATTTAAGTCTTTAATCCATTTGGAATTTATTTTTGTGTATGGTGTTATGGAGTGTTCTAGTTTCATTCTTTTACATGTAGCTGTCCAGTTTTCCCAGCACCACTTATTGAAGAGACTGTCTTTTCTCCATTGTATATCCTTGCCTCCTCTGTCATAGATTAGTTGACCACAGGTGCGTGGGTTTATCTTTGGGCTTTCTATCCTGTTCCATTGATCTATACTTCTGTTTTTGGCCAGGACCATATTGTCTCGATTACTGTACCTTTGTAGTATAGTCTGAAGTCAGGGAGTCTGATTCCTCCAGCTCCATTTTTCTTGATCAAGATTGCTTTGGGGGCTTCCCTGGTGGTGCAGTGGTTGAGAGTCCACCTGCTGATGCAGGGGACAAGGGTTCGTGCCCCGGTCCGGGAAGATCCCACATGCCGCAGAGCGGCTGGGCCCGTGAACCATGGCCACTGAGCCTGTGCATCCAGAGCCTGTGCTCTGCAACAGGAGAGGCCACAACAGTGAGAGGCCTGCGTACCGCCAAAAAAAAAAAAAAAAAAAAAAAATGACTTTTTTGCTTATTTGGGGTCTTTTGTGTCTCCTAATTTTAAGATTTTTTGTTCTAGTTCTGTAAAAAATGCCATTGGTAATCTGATAGGGATTGCATTGAATCTGTAGATTGCTTTGTATAGTATAGTCATTTTCACAATATTGGTTCTTCCAATCCAAGATCATGGTATAGCTCTCCATCTGTTTGTGTTAATTTGGATTTCTTTCATCGGTGTCTTATAGTGTTCTGAGTACAGGTCTTTTAGCTCCTTAGGTAGGTTTATTCCTAGGTATTTTATTCTTTTTGTTGCAGTGGTGAATGGGATTGTTTCCTTAATTTCTCCTTCTGATCTTTCGTTGTTAGTGTATAGGATTGCCAGAGATTTCTGTGCATTAATTTTGTATCCTACAATTTTACCAAATTCACTGATTAGCTCTAGTAGTTTTCTGGTGGCATCTTTAGGATTCTCTATGTATAGTATCATGTCATCTGCAAACAGTGACAGTTTTACTTCTTCTTTTCCGATTTGGATTCCTTTTATTTAGTTTTCTTCTCTGACTGCCGTGGCTAGGGCTTCCAAAACTATGGTGAATAATAGTGGTGAGAATGGACATCCTTGTCTTGTTTCTGATCTTAGAGGAAATGCTTTCAGTTTTACACCACTGAGAATGATGTTTGCTGTGGGTTTCTCACATATGGCCTTTATTGTTGAGGTAGGTTCTCTCTATGCCCACTTTCTGGAGAGTTTTTATCATAAATTGGTGTTGAATTTTGTCAAAAGCTTTTTCTACATCTACTGAGATGATCATATGGTTTTTATTCTTCAATTTGTTAATATGGTGTATCACATTCATTGATATGTGTGTATTGAAGAATCCTCGCATCTCTGGGATAAATCCCACTTGATCATGGTGTATGATCCTTTTAAAGTGTTTTTGGACTCTGTTTGCTAGTATTTTGTTGAGGATTTTTGCATCTGTATTCACCAGTGATATTGGTCTGTAATTTTCTTTTTTTGTAATATCTTTGTTTGGTTTTGGTATCAGGGTGATAGTGGCCTCGTAGAATGAGTTTGGGAGTGTTCCTTCCTCTGCAACTTTTTGGAAGAGTTTGAAAAGGATGGGTGTTAGCTCTTCTCTAAATGTTTGATAGAATTCACCTGTGAAGCCATCTGGTCCTGGACTTTAGTTTGTTGTAACATTTTTAATCACAGTTTCAATTTCATCACTTGTGTGTGATCGGTCTGTTCATATTTTCTATTTCTTCCTGTTTCAGTCTTGGAAGGTTATACTTTCTAAGAATTTGTCCATTTCTTCTAGATTGTCCATCTTACTGACATAGAGTTGCTTGTAGTAGTCTCTTATGATGCTTTGTATTTCTGTGGTGTCTGTTGTAACTTCTCCTTTTTCATTTCTAATTTTATTGATTTGAGTCCTCTCCCTCTTTTTCTTGATGAGTCTGGCTAATGGTTTATCAATTTTGTTTATCTTCTCAAAGAACCAGGGTTTAGTTTTACTGATCTTTGCTATTGTTTTTTTGTTCTATTTCATTTATTTCTGCTCTGATCTTTATGATTTCGTTCCTTCTACTAACTTTGGGGTTTGGCTTTTCCTCTTTCTCTAGTTCCTTTAGGTGTAAGGTTAGATTGTTTATTTGAGATTTTTCTTGTTTCGTGAGGTAGGCTTGTATAGCTATAAACTTCCCTCTTAGAACTGCTTTTGCTGCATCCCATAGGTTTTGGGTCATTGTGTTTTCATTGTCATTTGTCTCTAGGTATTTTTTGATTTCCTCTTTGATTTCTTCAGTGATTTCTTGGTTATTTAGTAACGTATTGTTTAGCCTCCATGTGTTTGTGTTTTTTACGTTTTTTCCCCTGTAATACATTTCTAATCTCATAGCATTGTGGTCAGAAAAGATGCTTGATATGATTTCAATTTTCTTAAATTCACTGAGGCTTGATTTGTGATCCAAGATATGATCTATCCTGGAGAATGTTCCATGCGAACTTGAGAAGAAAGTGTAATCTGCTGTTTTTGAATTGAATGTCCTATAAATATCAATTAAATCTATCTGGTCTATTGTGTCATTTAAAGTTTGTGTTTCCTTATTAATTTTCTGTTTGGATGATCTGTCCATTGGTGTAAGTGAGGTGTTTAAAGTCCCCCACTTCTACTGTCGATTTCCTCTTTTATAGCTGTTAGCGGTTGCCTTATGTATTGAGGTGCTCCTATGTTGAGAGCATATATGTTTATAATTGTTGTATCTTCTTCTTGGATTGATCCCTTGATCATTATGTAGTTTCCCTCCTTGTCTCTTGTAACATTCTTTAGTTTAAAGTCTATTTTATGTGATATGAGTATTGCTACTCCAGCTTTCTTTTGATTTCCATTTGCATGGAATATCTTCTTCTATTCCCTCATTTTCAGTCTGTATGTGTCCCTAGGTCTGAGGTGGGTCTCTTGTAGACAGCGTATATATGGGTCTTTTTTTTTTTTTTGCAGTACGTGGGCCTCTCACTGCTGTGGCCTCTCCCATTGTTGAGCACAGGCTCCAGACGCGCAGGCTCAGTGGTCATGGTCCACGGGCCCAGCCGCTCCACAGCACGCGGGATCCTCCCGGACCAGGGCATGAACCCACGTTCCCCACATCGGCAGGCAGACTCTCAACCACTGCGCCACCAGGGAAGCCCTGGGTCTTGTTTTTGTATCCATTCAGCGAGCCCGTGTCTTTTGGTTGTAGCATTTAATCCATTCACATTTAAGGTAATTATCGATATGTATGTTCCTATTAACATTTTCTTAATTGTTATGGGTTTGTTTTTGTAGGTCCTTTTCTTCTCTTGTGTTTCCCACTTAGAGAAGTTCTTTTAGCATTTGTTGTAGAACTGGTTTGGTGGTGCTGAATTCTCTTAGCTCTTGCTTGTCTGTAAAGCTTTTGATTTCTCCATCGAACCTGAATGAGATCCTTGCCAGGCTGAGTAATCTTGGTGGTAGGTTCTTCCCTTTCATCACTAAATATGTCATGCCACTCCTTTCTGGCTTGCAGTATTTCTGCTGAGAAATCAGCTGTTAACCTTTTGGGAGTTCCCTTGTATGTTATTTGTCCATTTTTCCTTTGTGGCTTTCAATAATTTTTCTTTGTCCTTAATTATTATGAATTTGATTACTATATGTCTCAACGTGTTTCTCCTTGGTTTATCCTGCCTGAGACTCTCCATGCTTCCTTGACTTGGGTGGCTATTTCCTTTCTCATGGTAGGGAAGTTTTCGACTGTAATTTCTTCAAATATTTTCTTGGGTCCTTTCTCTCTCTTTTCTCCTTCTGGGACCCCTATAATGCAAATTTTGTTGCATTTAATGTTGTCCTAGAGGTCTTTTAGGCTGTCTTCATTTCTTTTCATTCTTTTTTCTTTATTCTGTTCCGCGGCAGTGAATTCCATCATTCTGTCTTCCAGGTCACTTATCCATTCTTCTGCCTCAGTTATTCTGCTATTGATTCCTTCTAGTGTATTTTTCCTTTCAGTTATTGTATTGTTCATCTCTGTGTGTTTGTTCTTTAATTCTTCTAGGTGCTTGTTCTTTAATTCTTCTAGGCCTTTGTTAAACATTTCTTGCATTTCTCAATCTTTGCCTCCATTCTTTTTCCGAGGTCCTGGATCATCTTCACTATCATTATTATGAATTCTTTTTCTGGATGGTTGCCTATCTCCACTTCATTTAGTTGTTTTTCTGGGGCTTTATCTTGTTCCTTCATCTGATACATAGCCCTCTGCCTTTTCATCTTATCTATCTTTCTATGAATGTGATTTTTGTTCCACAGGCTGCAGGACTGTAGTTCTTCTTGCTTCTGCTGTCTGCCCTCTGGTGGATGAGGCTATCTAAGGGGCTTGTGCAAGTTTCCTGATGGGAGGGAGTGGTGGTGCATAGAGCTGGGTGTTGCTCTGGTGGGCAGAGCTCAGTCAAACTTTAATTCGCTTGTCTGCTGATGGGTGGGGCTGGGTTCCTTTCATGTTGGTTGTTTGGCCTGAGGCGACCCAACACTGGAGCCTACCCGGGCTCTTTGGTGGGGCTAATGGCAGACTCTGGGAGGGCTCATACCAAGGACCACTTCCCAGAACTTTTGCTGCCAGTGTCCTTTTCCTCATGGTGAGCCACAGCCACCCCCCGCTTCTGCAGGTGACCCTCCAACACTAGCAGGTAGGTCTGGTTCAGTCTCCTACAGGGTCACTGCTCCTTCCTCTGGGTCCCAGTGCACACACTACTTGGTGTGTGCCCTCCAAGAGTGGAGTCTCTGTTTCCCCCAGTCCTGTCCAAGTCCTGCAATCAAATCCCGCTAGCCTTCAAAGTCTGATTCGCTAGGAATTCCTCCTCCTGTTGCCAGACCCCCAGGTTGGGACCCTTATGTGGGGTTCAGAACCTTCGCTCCAGTGGGTGGACTTCTGTGGTATAAGTGTTCTCCAGTTTGTGAGTCACCCACCCAGCAGTTATGGGATTTGATTTTATTGTGACTGCGCCCCTCCTATCATCTCATTGTGGCTTCTCCTTTGTCTTTGGATGTGGGGTATCTTTTCTGGTGAGTTCCAGTGTCTTTCTGTCGATGATTGTTCAGCAGCTAGTTGTGATTCTGGTGCTCTCGCAAGAGGGAGCGAGAGCACATCCTTCTACTCAACCATTTTGAACCAATCTCTTATACATTTCTTTTATGTTCAAGAGCCTCTACCATGTACTCTGGAAAGACTGATGGATGAATTAGACACCAATCTATTAATCTTGATTATTGAGATTTTCAATGTCATCTTAAATTTTGTGCCCAAAGTGATCATCTCACGCAATTCTCTCTTTTAAGCAGATGGAAAGACTCCAAGACTACCTGGTTTGGTTTTTATAAAAGCCTAAGCCTATTGCCTACGATGTAGTTTGCAGGAAGGCACAGAAAAGGTATGGAAGAATTTCCTGCATGAGTGTGAGGAAGAGCCTTGAACTGGGGGAGATAAACAGCTCTGTCTGTTCTAGAGTTCTAAAACCTGGATGCATGTTTTAACCCCAGATATACTCTATGTAGGAGGCAAATTCTAAAAAGAAATGGGTTTCTGCATTTCTAAGGAGACGAGATTTTAGCCAGTGGGATTCTCAGGCTTGGAAAAAGATTTCTATGCCCCAAGGACAGCATGGAAACAGCAGAAAGCCTTGAACTAAGGAAAGACCATAGAATAAGAATAATAAATATCTCCCTGGTGGGATGTTAACGTGAATCTAGGATCATTAGGGGGTTAGTAGAATAAAAGAGGTTAAACCATTTTATGATTTCAGCGGGCCATGTGTCTGTTTGCTGAAGAGGGGGCTTAGAGAATAATAAAGAAATGTGTTACTTCTTGTACATCTTGGACCAAAATTCATACCATATAAACATAGGTGCTTAAACCTGATGATTCAACCTTTTAAGTAGCATCCAGACACTGGCTGGGGAAAGCCTAAGGGTTCCCTAAAATACTTTACCTCATGGAAGACTATTTCTTTATGGGTATATTAGATATTATAATTATTATTACAATTATTGCTTCTAGATCCAAACAGCTTCTAAGAATATCACTTCCTCAATCTCCCTGAAAGAAAGAGGATCCATTTGCCATGATTAAACTGGACCCCAACGCCCAGGTCCCTAGATGACTGGCCCTGAGTGGATCTGCACCCCAATGAATTAATTCATAGGCTAAGTTGATTACATTGAATTATCTTGAAAATCTGTAATTAGGACACCCTCACAGATCCAGTTAGCCAGTTAGAATGTGAAGGGCACTAGAATCTAATAGTCACGTAGAATCCAGGATAAAGTCAATGCTAGGACTATGCAGGATCCTCTGCATATTTATACAGGATATATTTATTGGGGAGAAAGAGAAGTCCTATAAAACTGGGAAATCTGTTGAGTAGACAGAAGCAGAGTTTAGAGACACACAGAGCAAAGCTGAGATGAAAAACTATACCAAACAAAGAAGACATTTGTATTACTTGAAGGTATTTATTCACTAACTCCCACCAGCTATTGGTTGAAATCTCTCCTGGGGGGAGTGTCCTTCACCCAACACATTGGTCCTGCTGTGTGCATCTGTGTGACTACAGAGGACTATAGAAGCCATAGAGAGCCAAAGAGTCACAGGTAATAGAAACTGGAAACTATGCCAGCATGCAGAGAAATGTTAAGTTCTAGAGAAGGGGAGAGGGGGGTTAGACTTATTAATCATTTCTCCAAAGTTAAAAAAATTAAAAGGACATAAACTGAAAAAAATTAAATCGTACTGGGTTTTCGGAGGAAATAGCCAATGAGAAAGAACAGAGATCAGAGATGGGACCAGCAAAATCTGTCCCTGCTCTAACTTGCATGCACTGAGGGCTACACGGCAGAATTACGAAAGGTCTGAACACTGATCACATAAAAGCCTGAAGCACTTGACGTTAAATGCATCATACTTATGTGATGCCCTAAAACACAAGTCTATGTTTCAAGTTCCTTCTGAGGTAAGACTGATATTTATACTCTGAACTGGGTCATGGTACAAAAGAAAGCATTACTGCACTCGTTGGAAGTCACATCTATCTCAAAGGAAAAAGTACTTTGACCACAAAAGTAAAGTTTCAGAGATGAAAGCCCTGGGGCCTACAGGGAGAATGAAGCTGGCAGCCTGCAAAAAATTCAACCAAACCTGAAAGCCATTCTGTAGCAACATACTGGGCAACGAAATCATTCCGCTGGAAATTTTTAAAGAGGGTACTATGCCAACTACTTTTCAGGTACTAAGAGATGCTTTAAAGTGGCCTATGGGTTCCATTTAACATGTAAGCACTCTGAGAAGATGCTGCCAAGGCACTGATGACCTTATATTAAAGAGTAAAAATGTCTATTCGACGTTTAAAATGTTAGGAAACTTTAAAGTGCGACTGTTGTGTTTTAAAAATTATAACAATTGTAACTTTATTAATTAAAAAAAACTCTAAATGTTTTTATAAAAAAATTCACCAGATTAGATTAAACTAATAATGCCCAAGAAAAACATTTTAAGTCATTTTCTTAAAGGTATGTTGTTTATTAGGTCATGCCTTGTACAACCACACCTTTTCATAAGAAATTACAACATTTGTGAGGTGACTGAGTTAAAGGTAAAATATTTAAAAGTAGTAGGTACAGCTGTATTAAAAAATATTTGCAGTGTCATCAATATCAAAAATCAAAGAGCAGTAGATTTAAAGGAGAGAGATATTGCTGATCAGTTATATATAAGTTTAGCAAAATAGTTCTTATGGTTATTGATTCTGGAACTATTATGTAACTTATTATGAATGTCTCAATGTCAGGATTTTTTTTCCTTGTTTTGATCCAGTAGTATCACAGAAAATTTTTCTTTAAAGAAACAATACAAGAGCAATTCTAAACTCTCTCCTCAATCATTAGTTCTTAAATTCTGACCTTTTTATTCATTCTCAGTAACTGAGCTTATTTCTGACATTTCTGAAATTTGGTCACATTCCCTCCCCATGTTCTAGGAAACATTCTTTTAGTCAAACTTATTCTTCCCCGCCCCCTATTGATCTTTATTATCAATGACTCTACCTGCCCAGATAAGCATTTTAGATAGATCACTGAGGCTAGAGTCGAGAAAGTGAAATTGAAGAAGAGAAATTCTGTGATCAGGGAGACCAATGAGGAGTATTGTGAGGGTTCAGCAAAAAATAATAATAAAAATCAAGGCCAGAATTAAGGGAAAAAACAGGATGATGAAAGAGAACATTCAAGAGAGATGTTAAGGAATTAGAGAGTAGAGCACTTGCTGCCTTCTGAGTATGTAAGTAAATCTACAGAGGCGCCCAGGTTTTTGCCCTTGGCAGCTGAATGGTGCCATTCACTGAGATAGAGACATGGGCAGCAGAGAGATGTTTTATATGGCTCTGTAAGCATGTACATATCATGGAAGCAAAATGGGTGGCACTCTCACCACACTCATTTCATCTGATTTATATATTTGTAGACTCTCTAATGTTTTGTCCCATTTTAGTATTATCTTTCCCCAATATGGTAGAGCTGTTTGTCCTGTTAGTCCAATTTCCTTCATATTGAAGGTCAACTGGAATCATTATCATCCCTTGGAATTTTGTTCCCAATATATGTAAAATTTAACATGATATTTTCCTGAGTTTGTCCTCACAGATTGTTACACGTCCAGAACATATATTGAAAATCTGAACCAAAAGCCCACTAGATTCCAATATGGAGGCCATCCCAACATAAATGGGAAATTTGACTCATTTGTATAAAACAGTCACATCACCAGGCCTGGTCCAGAAGAAAACAAAAGGATGACATTAGTTAAAAATCAAACCCAGCTGATCAGCTCGGTGCTTTGTGGCCACCTAGAGGGGTGAGATAGAGAGGGTGGGAGGGAGATGCAAGAGGGAGGAGATATGGGGATATATGTATATGTATAGCTGATTCACTTTGTTATACAGCAGAAACTAACACACCATTGCAAAGCAATTATACTCCAATAAAGATGTTAAAAAAAAAAATCAAACCCAGTTACCAATTTCTAAATTGATCTGGTAATTTTGTCAGTGGGAGTGTTGCTCAATATATCTGCCAAAATATGGAAGTTCAAAGCAACAAAAATAATAGGAAAAGGAAATGTGATAATAAATTTCTGTGAAGCATACAGAACCAGAGTAGTTAAAAGCAGGCAAAAAAGTATCATGGCCTAACATCTCCTTGGGTTCTACAGTTAGACCTCTTCAAATGCGAATCCAAGCTCCAAGCTGTGTGATTTTGGTTAATTTACTTATATTCTATACAACTCAGTTTTTCCATCTATAAAAATGAGACAATAGTGATATCTACTTCAATTGAAACTTTGTGATGCTTAAATGATATTGAAGTAATGCAAACTGTACTCGTCAGTGAACAGTAAGAGTTACTACTTATGATATTAGTGTATTATTATAATTAGGCTACAAAGCAATAAAGATATTATTATGTATGTCCACGGGTCATATGTCCATTGACAGGAATTCTTGACATCTGACAGATGAAATGTTCTGTCAGTTATACATGTGGCCAAATTTTCTCACACTGTGGCTTGTCTTTTCTCTCTCTTGTTGGTTAGTTTTATTAACATACATTTGTAATTTTAATGAAACATAATTTTTTTCACTGTTTACCTTGCCTATTTCAGGGTCATGAAGTGGAAATGAAGGAAACTGAACAATTCAGGGGGCCATGTTGATAAACTGGATGGAGAAAGCGCAATCAAGAAAAACACCCAGATTTTTTACATGAGTAACTGTGTAATCAGTGATATCATCAACTGTAATAGGGAAAACCATAGAAATAGAAGACGCAACCAAAACTCTATTTTGAATATGCTAGGTTTAAAATAATCCTTACCTATTTTGGAGATGATGTGGTGACTATATGTCTCATGTTCATGGGAATGCCAGTACTACAGATTTAAATTTGGCCACATGATATTTATAGATATGGTACTAGATGAGAGTTCCTAGGAAATGGATATATAGAGAGAAGAGGGTGCAGGAACAATGCTAAGATATGCCTGAATTTAAAGTTTTAGGGGAAGAAACTTGCAAAAGAGACTAAGTAGTTGTGCAAAATATCAGGACTGGTTGATGATATGAAATCTAAGAAAGCAAAGTAAGGCAAGAATAATGCTGCTGAGATGTCAGATAAGAGAAAATCAGAGAAGTGTCAATTGGACTTTGGCAACGCAAGAGTTATTTTTGACCTTGACGAAAGCGATTTCAATAGGTTGGTTACAGAGAAAGAACTTGAGAGAAGAGTGAAGAAGTGGAGACAATGAAGTCAGATGCAAATTTCCAAAGTGTGCTCTGTAGTAGAGAGGACAATAAAAACTAGAGAAGTATTCACAGGAGAACATGGACTCAAGGGAATTTTTTAAAAATTTTATAAAAGGTGGAGAGAAATGTTCTGAGATGGCAAGAGATCCAGAGCTCGATGGAAAAGGAGTTTAGACCAGATATGGAAGGGAATATTTGTTCCATCAGGAAGAGGGGAGCCATCGTATGTAGCTACAGTACTAGCTTTGGTGGTAGACAGAACAGTAATAGCACTGAATTTATACTCTATAAAAATCATTCTAGTTGCAGTGTGGAGAACTGATTGAAGTGAATATTTTAGTATTAAAGTGGGGTATGGTGAAAGCCTGATCCAGCAGAAGACCAGAGTGATGTAGAAGAGGAAGCAAGTTGACAGACATTAAAAAGAGGACAGACTTGAGCTGATCATGGACTAGAGGCAGAGAAGTTGTAGGTAAAAGAAAGAATTTGAAGATGATTTCTTCTTACTTCCTATGGGACAAGTGCTGGCATCTCATTATCTAGCTAAAGAATATTAGAGTGAGGAGGGCTCAGTTTAGAGGAGAAAACAATTCTTATTTAATCACACAGATTTTTTTTTTTTTTTCGGTATGTGGGCCTCTCACTGCTGTGGCCTCTCCCAGCGGCCATGGCTCACGGGCCCAGCTGCCCTGCGGCATGTGGGATCCTCCCGGACCGGGGTACGGACCCGCGTCCCCTGCATCGGCAGGCGGACTCTCAACCACTGCGCCACTAGGGAAGCCCAATCACACAGATTTTGAGGTGCCTGGGAGATGTGCAGGTGACTGTTAGATACATGCTTTTCATTTAATTCTGTTATTATAGACCTAGATACAAGTCTGCATGCTATGTAAGCTGTGATGTTTTTATTTCAATTAAAAATAATGGCCACTTTACCTTTTTAATTATGATTTGTTTAGCTTCTAGACATACGAAAAATAATTTATAAATGCATTTAACAAATCAGCACAGAAATTGTTTCTATTAAATTAAGCAAACATTAAAACACCTAACCTAATGTTCCATATCAAGACGAGGTAGCAGTGCCTTGAGTAAAATAGATTCAGACCCAGCCACACTAGGATACAGTTGTTAAAATAACTGATTGTGATAGTGTAGGTTACTTATCTAAAACTCTTAAAAGATGTAAACTGCATTTCATTCATCTAATTCATAATGTGACCGATGTGTTGAAAATAAGCAGGGATATAGTTAGAATTTCCATTTCCCATCTTGACAGTCAAACATCTATTTTCTATACATATCCCATATACATTGCAATTGTATGCAAATGATAGACTAGAGAACATTTCTGTAGGAATTGGAATTTTTGTTGTTTCAAATGTGCTTAAGATTGGAATGTAAGTAACACATTATAATTTAAAATGTGATTCATTTCATTTTCGGGAAGATCATATCTTGCCCAAGGAAGATATGTTCCTTTATATGGATATTTCTCTTTCATGAATTTATTTAGTTTCACCAATATTTAGGTAAGGAGATAACAATGCACCTGCAACATATTTTTGAGATTGCCGTGGAACCTTTCAGATAATTTAAACTTAATTATGACATCTTGTTTCAGTGTTTCAGTGATACTACGTTTTTCACTATTAATTAGGCAACAAAACACTGTCTATGTGGAGATTTTTATACACAGCTTCCAAATTTTAAGTTATTCTCTACAATGTGAATATTAAAAATTACCCCATTTCCCTCTCTTTTCCTCTCACAAAGATGACAGTATGTGTGAAAAGTACTGTGACCATTGATCTCACCTTAGCACATCAGGTTTATCAGTTTAGCATGGGCAGCAGGTGAGAGGGTGAAAGTAAACTAGCTTCTGTGTGCCAGTCACTACCACAGATTTTGTATGTATATGGTTTTATCTAAAAGCCACATCTCTGTGAAGTTGGTATTGAGTATTCTTCACCTCATTTTAGATATGAAAAAGTGATTCAGAACAATGAACCATTTTCCCAACTTCATACAACTTGGTAACTGAGCTAAAATATCAGCCCAGATCTACACAACTTGTGAACTCAAGCTCCATCTACTACATCGTATTGGGAGTAAAGCAGGTAACTCCAAAGATCCATGTAGGAATTGCTGGGCTGGGATTGTTTTCTGTAGTTTCCCTGGGATTCTGGAGATATTTTACCATTTGATGTGTGATTATCTCACCAAGTCAAGTTTGTTTGAAAGTAATTCACTTAAATTAATTCAAAGAATAAATGAGCTTTACTGGGAGAGAAGAGATTTCTTACCAAATTCGATGACTGAACAAAGAAGAGCTGGGTCCCATGCAAACTGGAACTAAAACTCAGAAAACCAAGACTATGTTCTCTGCCTCTCCAGGATATGGATTTTCTCTTCTCCATTTTTTTTTTTTTTTTTTTACATATCAGCAGCATTCTCCTTCAGTTGACCCCCTTTACTCAATGTACACATAGGCCAACAGAGCTAATACCTTGACTATTACCATGACCTTTCAAAACTTTGCTGTCTACTAAGGTAGCCACTAGCCACATAGCACTATTTAAATTCAACTTAACTAAATTTAATAAAATAAAAATTGAGTTAATCTGTCTTTTTAGTCACATTTCAACTGTGCAATAGCCACATTTCTATCACTCCAGAAAGTTCTATCGAGCAGTACTGTTCCAGTTCTTCTTTGCTCATCATGTGTTATCTGCAATTTCTATGCCTCTCCCTTCAGATTTTCAATTCATTTGAGACATTTTATGCAAGTTCCTAAACCTCTGCCAGAATCAAGTGTCCATCCCTGGTCCAATCACCTTTGACTAGAAAGAGAAAGATCTTTCTCTTGTACAATTTGCAAAGCATGTGGGGAGGGCAGCAAAGTCTAGTACTCTCTCTTTTCTCCATTTCACAGATATAATGTCCGTAGATTATGAATTATCTACTAGTGTTGATTTTTCCCCTACAAAGAAGCATAGGCCTAGATTCTTTAGTTTTTCCTGTTCCTCTTGTTCTTGTAAAATTTGTATTAGGCTGGAAATTGATAACTAGCAGATATGTAGTTAAGCTGGAAAAAGACCCAAAATATTCTCTCTGATATTGCTTTTACTTCAAAATTTAATAACGAGTTCAATAATAGAACATAGAAAGCTTACAGCTATTTTTGGAGAAGGAAAACACTTTCCAACTATATTGGCAACTTCATTCTTTCCATGTTTTATTTTCCTATATGATGCTCCTTGAAATTGATCTCATGAGCAAACTATTGTTTGATATTTTTGGCTTGAATGTATGATTGTTAATGACACAGTGAGGAGTGTAAACTTTTTTCAACCTAGGGCCACACATATCTACTCATTTACCCAGGAAGTAACATCAAGGGAGTTTCATTCTCCACATACATCTATGAACTTGGCTACAATTTGCTTGTGACCTTGTGAACAATACATTTTTAGGACATCTACCAGGGCCATGGAAATGGATGTGCAAGTGAGGGGACCAAAGCTCACAATTCATTATCTACAGAGAAAATCTGCCTCTGATCCTTGTTATGTGCTTTTTTGAGAACTTCATTGTGATTTAGAGAATGGCTTATGAAGATTGTGTGAACAATAAAATAGTGACACCGTAAAGTAAAATTTTCTATTAGTATCCTCTTTTATCAAGACTTATGTTAATTCTGTGCTTCAAATGCTTTGATTATCAGGTATATTCTTATTTAACACTATTATCTGTAGGCGATTCTATCAGAGAAGTTTACCCAAATGAATCTAACCCTTAGAGACTTCTAAATGTAATTAATGTTTACGATAATTTTGAGTTCTCTGGATGAAAGGACCTTTTGAAATAAATTGCTTATTGATGTTATTACATTGCTGGTGATAGAAAACACATTTTAGAATATTATTTATATGAAAATTGGTACTATGTTTCCAGTGTGTGAACAACAGAAAGGAAATCCAGTGATGCACACATTTTTACTACTCTTTAATATAATATAAAATTCTATCTATCATTGTGATTTATGATAAATAGCAGGTTTGTTTAACAATTTTAAATGAGGTTAATATTAGGGTTAATAATCTTGTACATTTCTCATCAGACTAAATCATCAAATATCTCATCACCGATATTTTCTTATACTCTTCAAAATCAAATTTAACAGCAGATAAATAGTAATTACAGATATAAAATTCCCTTATGCTCACTCCTTAGTTTGCATTAAAACTCTCACTGCCTCTAACATAGGCTGTTTCAATACCTTCCCAGCTAGTCTCCCTGCCTCTCTTTTAGTCGCATCCCTCTCCAAGCCATTCTACAAACTGTTATCTTGTTAAGGCAGAGACAGAAAACAATCGAAACATAAGAGAGAATGAATTTTAGGTCTATTTCAGTGTCACTTGGGAGCATTATTTTGTTGCTATAATATTGGCTTTTTCTCATCTGTAAAATGAAAATAATATGTGTCTCTGAGGATTACAATGATGATTAAGTGGTGTAAGCCATGGGCAAACAGCAGGCGTATGATAGAACCACAATCATCCTAGAAATTTTAGAAATGTGTAATGTCTCCTCACTATGGATTAAAGACCAATCTTCTTACCAAGACAGCTAAGTCCTGCATCAAAAAATCATGTTCCCGTTCAAGGCTTTTTAGTATCAGCGTTCTGGACAAACCAGAATTACCAGTGTGAGGTAAAGACGGCTCTCATTTCTTCCACTCTTCAGCTACGCTTCTCTCTAAAGCCATGCTTTTACCTACCCTGCCCCCTCCACCTGGAATGACCCAACCCATCATTTACTTTGTTTAAATCATATCTATATCTAATCTTCCTACCACTTTCCTCAAGACACTTCTGAATTCCCACAGCAGAAATCTACCCTTTCTTCTTCTCTATTCCTGGAGTTCACAATACCCAACTCAGAGATGGTACAGTTACCAAGTAAGATAAATGATTATATATGGGCAAATATTATGTGAGTTTTTCTCCTTGAAATTTAACCCTTAGAAAGTAGGGAGCACCTCACTGTGAGCTCTTATGGGCTACTGTTTTACAGGGAGTCCTTTTATATATGTTTGTTTGTTTTTTTCTTTAGATTTTTTTTTTTGGATGTGGCCCATTTTTAAAGTCTTTATTGAATTTCTTACAAAATTGCTTCTGTTTTATGTTTTGGTTTTTTGGCCGCGAGGCATGTGGGATCTTAGCTCCCTGACCAGGGATCGAACCCACACCCCCTGCATTGGAAGGCGAAGTCTTAACCACTGGACCGCCAGAGAAGTCCCTATATATGTCTTTAAAGAGAGATATACAAGATACACATTAGGCAAAAGAGTCAACCGTAGATCAGGATACTCATAGGGGTGACTTGAGATAATTAGTAAAACAAGAGCCAAACAACAATAATAACCCCAACAAACACAGATTTAGTGTTGTCTGGGTTATAACACAGATGTAGTTATAATTTCTGGGTATGATGCTCTCACAATTGGAAATGTTCATTATTGTCATTAGAGAGACAGAGGGAGAGAGAAGAAAAAAATTTGTAAAGATTATTTGAAAAACATACAATAAGTTGTTACTCTATGGAGATCACAAGTATATCTATATGAAAAAAAGCTGTAAAAGGAAAATTATTCTCCTAATTTTAGAACTATGGAACTTATGATTTTGGGTTACAATATCATACATGGCACATGATTCATCTTGGACAGTTTCAATGAGAGAGAAAAGGAGACAGGGTCTGTGTTAGGTAATGACATTAGTGTCTATGATGTGTATGAGTAGTTGAAAAAAAGTATTTCATGTATTATGAGAATAGAAATGTAATATTTTCAATTAATGCATTATGCTATTTCAATTATATTGCAAACAAATTAAATATATGGTTTTCAGTATTATCAGACTCCTGAAATTGATGCATTCAAATGGGCAAAATAACTATTTAATGGGGCTTTTCAATGGGAAAATAGAAATCGCCTTCTATTTGATACTGTCACACAGTCAAGACTGCTATCAATATATGCTTGAAATGTTGTGCAATGTTTTATAAAAAAACAATATGTGTAGCTGAGTAGGAATCCATAAAATATTAATTCCCTTTACTCTACTTAATTTCCCCCACCCAGTTTCAGAAATTATTTATAATTTATTATAAATTATTATTCATCCATTCATTTACTTAACAGATATTTACTGAGCACTATTTATATGTTAGACATTATGCTACACACTAGAAATACAGTAGTGAAAGAAATAGGAAAAAAAAAAAGGCCCTGCCCTCATGGAATTTCCATTCTTTATGGAGAGATGATAGATAGATAACCAGGTGGTAACAAGTACAAAGGAAAAAATACAAGTGAGTAAAGCACTTAGAAAATACTGGAGGCAGGTTATATTATTTTAAATATGAGCTTGTTAGGAGTTAAGTTTGAGAAGAGAGTGGAGGTAAGGTTCATGTAAGGTCTTCACATCACTGTAAAGATTCTAGCTTTTACTCTGAGAAAGAATGGAGATCATTGGATTTTGAGCAGAGGATTACTTAAGTTGCTATAGGGAAGTGTGTGTGTGTGATTAAAAAAGCCAGACTAGTTAAGAGTCAAATACACAACACTTTGTGAAAGATGATCGTGGTTTCTACATAGCTGTGATGGTAGAGGTCCTGAGTAACAGTTTTATTCTAGATTTTATTTTTTATGTGGATCCAAAATGATTTGCTAACTCAGTGTATGCAGGATACAACAGAAAGAGAAACACTGATGATAACTCCACACAGTTGAATAACTGTTACTGTAATTATTTCAGACATAACTTATATCCTTTTTGGATCTAGGAAATACCGATGGCACAGATAGTATCTTCTTCATTTTCCTTACCCACACTAACTAGGGAAGTATAACCTCACTAGACTGAATTTGCCAAGAATGTTATTTTAGATGAAAACAGTGATTAAAGAACCACAGTCATGGTGTTAAATGAGACACAAGAAGCAGATTTAGGTGAGAGCATTGGGATGGAAGAATAGTACCTGCTTTGAATAAATCTGAGTTTGGAATGCATTTAATAATGTAATGGAAATATGGAGGAGAGATCATAGGGTAACAGATTTCTGAATCTCTCCCATGTTTTAGCAGTTTAATAATGTAATTAAATGAAATTCCTAAAGTGACCGTGTATAACTAGAAAGCAAAGAAGGCCTACAATGAAGTAGCTCATTTAATGGAATAAACTGCATGGAACCTACTCTTTTCTTATCAAATGAGACATCCTTTACTTTTCCTGGACAGGTTTAATTGCTCAACCCACTTGGTTAGAATATTTTTGAGGCTAATTATTTGTCAGCTATCATTAGAGACATTAATGACAATTTAAAAATCACTATTCCGGGCTTCCCTGGTGGCGCAGTGGTTGAGAGTCCACCTGCCGATGCAGGGGACACGGGTTCGTGCCCCGGTCCGGGAAGATCCCACATGCCGCGGAGCGGCTGGGCCCAGTGAGCCATGGCCGCTGAGCCTGCGCGTCCGGAGCCTGTGCTCCGCAACGGGAGAGGCCACAACAGTGAGAGGCCCGCGTAACGCAAAAAAAACCAAAAAACCAGATGCACAGCAGCAAGGCTGGACCTCAAAGACTGGAGAGCTGAAGCTGATCACAAACACCCTGTGTTGGAGGTTACTGGCTGGCTCAGGGAACATGCAGAACTGAACCTTAAATGGGGCTACAGTATTTCCCACTTGAAAAGACACAAAAAGCCAGGGACTAATAGAAATGCAGCACAGATTTCAAGCAGGATGAGGTCTGAAAAGAAACATTTGTTTCTGGCAATTAAATAAATTGTAGAACTAAGTAAGACAAATTCAAAACAGTGGCTGAAGCCAAATCAAGATAGTTCAGAATAAAGAATGGCACTTGTGAAAGTGCAGACAATGAGTATAGATGACCTTTTGAAGAAAATGCTGGATAAGGAAAAGAGAGCTATAGAGCAGTGACTAGGGAAGCAATCCCATCATCAGCACCAAGTCAGAACCCCACTTCCTAAAGACACTGTTCCTGTATAACTGATTCACTTTGTTATACAGCAGAAACTAACACACCATTGTAAAGCCATTATACTCCAACAAAGATGTTTAAAAAAATGAAAAAAAAACACAAGACACTGTTCCTTTTAATTAAAGGAGACAAATTATCAACTATTTTGTGTTACTGTATTAACAGAGAAAAATTTGTGCTCAGTATTCATGGCAAACAAAGGGGTTAGTGCTTGACTCTACCAGTCATTTCAGGAAAAAAAAGGCTGAATGAATACATAAGTAGTATATTTAATATCAATAATTCAACAATAAGTGATTTAAGTATTATAAAAATAATTAAAATTTTAAGGTAGATGAAAAACAAGATTAGAAATATATCCAAATATTCTGGAGTGACAGTGAGCTGTCAATATATTTCTAATTGCAGCAAGTAAATGTCATCCTAATTTTCTTATCCAAACTGAGGGATGTATCTCCCTGGAATGGAACTTAAATTGGAAGTTGGTCTGGCCAAACCACTCTCGCTAGTTTTTATGTGATAAATGAGTTACAAAAGGATGTGCCATTGAATTACACTGTTTATTCTCAATTATTAAGGATACCATAATTTGTGGCTATTTCGATTTTACCAACATGGAAATTGGTGACCACTAATTAATATTATATTTTCCCACTCTGTTCTTACAGTCTTTTATCAAGGAATGTATCCAAGATAGAAAGTAAAGTATCTCCGATTAAATAAAATAAACACAGGGTCTCTTACACATTCATTCTTCCAAGCAGTGTTTAGTTCATCCTCAACTGTTCAGGACAAAATGTTATTGCTTGATAGATTCTCTAAGACTAGAGCCTACTTTTTGAAACATCAATACATGAGTCTTTAAAATGGGTTAAAAAAGACTTGATTGTAATGTTCCACTGAAAAACAATGAGCCATCTGTTTCATTAAGTCTTTAACAGTGCTCAGTCCTTTACTTCCTCTTGGCTAAATCTGTGTTGTTGTATTTTTTTCTCTAGAATTGTTGAGTTTCAGCCAGCTTAATTCACAACCCTCTTCAAGAGTTGTTCTCTTGCTGAATAGCTGAGCATCAGCTGGCTCAGCCATTAAATCACGACCAGAATATTACTGTCTCCTTCCTCCCCACATTCTCTTTATTAAGAAGTCTATTTTCTCTAGCAGTGGGAAACAGCTGACACACATTTGAACAAAAAGGATATTTTATATGATATAATGCATTATAAAATATAGGAACACCCAATAGATGTGTATTGCATATGCACTTGTATATGTATACATATAATAAAAGTGGTGTCTCACTTTTCCTATAATTTCAATGTCATATTCAATATTCAATATCACTTAGAAATCATCACCAAAATGATGCCATTGTGCAGATACTACTGATGATTGTCTTTTCACCATTCTCTGCACCTTCCTTTTTCTAAAGAGAATCCTGATTTTACTTAGTTAAACACTTCCATCAACTTAGCCATTTGCTTTTGCTTTCTCTCCAGAGAAACTGGTCCTGACTGAATCTCAAAGACTGTTTTATTAACTTATTTTATTAAGAAAAATGACCCATTAGAATTAATCATTCATATGTTTGAGAAACTGTAAATGAGATCTTACTGTACCCCAGACATGGTGCTAAGTTCTGGAAAGCATATGTTGGGGAAACCTCTGCTCATAGTATAGCTATAATGAATAATATGCAGACAGTCATAAAGGGAGCAATAAAAGCAGTGAAATCTGACTGGAAGGATAAGGGAGATGGCTCCAGGGAACAGGCTTCCTATGATGATTCGGTGCTTGCTGGAAAAATAAAGAGCAAAGGGACTGTGTCAGACAAAAGGAAAAGCTCAGTAAAATAACACAGTGCATCATAACACCGTGCATCAAGGTAACTCCTTGTAATTCAGTACAAACGTGACATAAGGTATAAGGAATGAGGTGGCAAAAGTTATGCCTGGATCTAGATCCTGGAGGACTCTGTGTGCCAGGCAAAAAAAAAAAAAAAAAAAAGTCTTTATTCTGAAGGTTTTAGACTGGGCATGGGTATGGGTGTGACATAAGACTTATATTCTAGAGAGATTATTTGGTTACCACTATGAAAGAAAGACTGAGACTGTTCACAGATTATAACAGAAGCACAGAACTTGTTTCTATCCAGAGATAGTGCATCGGAGATAGGGAAGATAAAACTGATTTAAAGCATACGTGGCAGGTAATATCAAAAATATTGGTGAGCAAATGAATATAGAAAATCAGGAGATGATGCTTTTTGATTAAATTCTGATTCCTAGTTTAGGTCACTGACAGTATTGTGAAGCCATTAATAGAGATTTAAAATTATGTGCGAGGAGGAGATTTGTAAAGTATGAAAAGTGGTTTCTTACGGCAACTCTATTAAAGGAAACTCCATACTGTTCTCCATAGTGGCTGCACCAATTTACATTCCCACCACACCCTCTCCATATGCCCTATGATCCAGCAATCCAACTCCTGGGCATATATTTGGAGAAAACTCTAACTTGAAAAGATACATGAACCCCAATGTTCAGAGCAGCTCCATTTACAATAGCCCGGAGATGGAAGCAACCTAAGTGTCCACTGACGGATGAATGGATAAAGAAGATGCAGTACATATATACAATGGACTATTACTCAGCCATAAAAAAAATAAAATACTGTCATTTGCAGCAACATGGATGGACCTAGAGATTATCATACCAAGTGAAGTAAGTCAGAAAGAGAAAGACAAATATCATATGATATCACTTATATGTGGAATCTAAAATGATACAAATGAACTTATTTACAAAAAGGAAACAGACTGACAGAAAACAAACTTATGGTTACGGAAGGGGAAAGGGGGTTGGGGGAGGGATAATTTAGAAGTTTGGGATTAACAGATAAAAACTACTATATATAGGGCTTCCCTGGTGGCACAGTGGTTGGGAGTCCGCCTGCCAATGCAGGGTACATGGGTTCGTGACCCGGTCCGGGAAGATCCCATGTGCCGCGGAGCGGCTAGGCCCGTGATCCACAGCCGCTGAGCCCGCGCGTCCGGAGCCTGTGCTCCGCAATGGGAGAGGCCACAACGAGAGGCCAGCGTACTGCAAAAAAAAAAACAAAAACCAAACTACTATATATAAAATACATAAACAACAAGGACCTACTATATAGCACAGGGAACTATATTCAATATCCTGTAATAAACCATAATGGAAAAGAATATAAAAAAGAATATATATGTGTACATATATATAATATCTGAATCAATTTCCTGTACACCAGAAATTAACACAGCATTGTAAATCACTATACTTAAGTTAAATTTTTTTTTTTACAACATGGGTTTCCTTTTAGACAATAGTTTGAGATCCCTGTGGTCCATTTTTTTTTTTTTTTTTTTTTTTTCGGCTCTCG
>NW_006784763.1:1712198-1718646 GCF_000442215.2 Lipotes vexillifer | reverse complement strand
CACAAACCCGTGTCCCCTGCATCGGCAGGCGGACTCTCAACAACTGCGCCACCAGGGAAGCCCCTGTAGTCCATTTGAATAGACATTTGAATATATAGATTTAACAGCAAAGTCTATGTTGGAATTAAGATTTAGGAGTCATCAGCATCAATAGTGATCAAAAATACAAAAATCGATGCAAGTGTCCAGGGAGATTTGAGAGCAAGAAGAGGGTGCCAAGGCTGAGAAACTTGGGACTTTCTGTATATTTGGAATATAAAGAGACAGAAATTCCAGAACAACGTAACAAGAGGAAATGCTGGAGAGGTGGGAGAGAGATAAACGTTTGTTAGAAAATAGATATCAATACAGGAAGAAATTTGAAGAAAATAATACTTAAAAATTAAAAAGACAAATCACATGAAATTGAGTAGTAGTACTCACTGGGTTTACTAGTAGTAGTTAATTGTTAATTCTGAATATTTTTAAATGCATTACCAATGCATATACAAGTGATTTAAACCCACGAATCAATATGGCTCCCAAATAAATGATGTTAAGGTTCTTTTCCAATGTATAAACTCCTAAAAGGTATAATAATCAAGATTCCATTAATTAAATCAAAATTTTTACACTCTACTCACTGTAAAGTATTCTCTACTTCTGAGTAATTTTAAAATACCAGTCCTCAAAATGTAGGTATTTTGTGCCAAAAGTTTAAAGGTGATGAAAAAGGGCAATTATCAATTTGTTCTGAATCTCCCTTATAGGCTATACTCAAAATGTAAAATAAACTTTTCATTCTCAAATATTGTATATTATTTCAAGAACTGTCTCTTTTACAGTTGAACACGCATATCAGCCTGTCTGTACCTTTCTTATGGATTTATCACTGACCACCTGGGATTATATTCTTATCTATCCATATATATCTCCCACTTCACATATACTTAAGTCTCTTTAACAGTGGGTGAGGTCTATTATTTTTCATTTGAAATTCCAAAGCACTGAACCAAGATCTTTTCTTTTTTAAGGCATAAAGCAAACTTTTAATCTCACTCTTGCTGAATTTAATTCCATTAGTTTTGGTGTTTTACTTGTTTTTTTTTTTTTAACATCTTTATTGGAGTATAATCACTTTACAATGGTGTGTTAGTTTCTGCTTTATAACAAAGTGAATCAGCTATATGTATACATATATCCCCATATCTCCTCCCTCTTGAGTCTCCCTCCCTCCCACCCTCCCTATCCCACCCCTCTAGGTGGTCACAAAGCACTGAGCTGATCTCCCTGTGCTATCTGGCTGTTTCCCACTAGCTACTTTACATTTGGTAGTGTGTATATGTCGATGCTACTCTCTCACTTCGTCTCAGCTTACCCTTCCCCCTCCCTGTGTCCTTGAGTCCATTCTCTACGTCTGCATCTTTATTCCTGTCCTGCTCCTAGGTTTTTCAGAACCTTTTTTTTTTTTTTTAGATTCCATATATGTGTGTTAGCATACGGTATTTGTTTTTCTCTTTCTGACTTACTTCACTCCGTATGACAGACTCTAGATCCATCCACCTCACTACAAATAACTCAATTTTGTATCCTTTTATGGCTGAGTAATATTCCATTGTATATATGTGCCACATCTTCTTTATCCATTCATCTGTCGACGGCCAGTTAGGTTACTTCCATGTCCTGGCTCTTGTAAATAGAGCTGCAATGAACATTGTGTTACCTGCCTCTTTTTGAATTATGGTTTTCTTAGGGTATATTGCATGAAATATGTGTGCAGTAAAACTTATGGTCACATAAATACTACAAATAAATGAATACACTAAAAGACAAAAGAGTAAAAATTTCCAAAATCTTTAATCCACATATATGAGTGTTGAGTGGGAAATAACATGAACAAAGTAAATAGCTGAAATCTGCCAGCTATTGTAGCCAGGATAGAAACAGAAGGGCCTGGTGTTATGAAGAGTGAGGTACATGCAATATGATTTGGAAAAGATCACAGGTCACTGGCCTATTTGTGTAGTCTCAAATAATGACACCTTTGGCTGAGCCATTTCTGAATGAATAATGATAATGTCAATAACATGCAACACTACTCTTCCCTGGAGTTACTGAAATCTGTCAAAAGCATGAATTGATGTGTTTGTGCATTGGCAGGGAATAATTTTCCCTAGCCATGAAGATTAGATCACTACTGAACAGACACGTAGACCAAAAGATTATACACTAAGCAGAGTGAGGTTAGGGGACAAAAGTCAAAATGCTCACCTTTTCTGACCATTTTGTCAAGCCTCAGTTCATCCTGGGCTTTAGAATAAATGCCACTCTTCTTACAGGTCATCTAAATTTGATTTTTGTTATACCATATATTTTGATTAAGTAAGCTTATTAGATAGTTTATTGACAACCCCACAGATTCTCTAGGTATCTTGACATTTTCTTCCACAAAACAATAAATACTTGGGTTTACACTAAAAAGTATTAGGTTTTTGCAAGTTTCATATTATGGAAGTCTATCTTTTCTTGGAACACTTTTATTGGTAAAAGTTTAGGATAGAAGTCTGATTATACTAATATTTTCTGCTATCACTGTTTTGGAAAGGTTTTATCATTTTATTTGAACAACTAATTACTCTTTATATTGAAAATTGGTTCAAAAGAAAAGTGTGCCTGCTTCAGGTTTCAATCTTATCCAGAAAGCTATCATAAGAAATGCCAGATGGCCTGATGAAGACTAGCCACACAGAGTTTAACATATTTGCCTCATCAACCAATCAAATAACTCTATAAAAAGGGAAGTAATGTTATATAACATGTCATTATTGGGCTTCCCTGGTGGCGCAGTGGTTGAGAATCTGCCTGCCAATGCAGGGGACATGGGTTTGAGCCCTGCTCTAGGAACATCCCACATGCCGCGGAGCAACTAGGCCCGTGAGCCACAACTAGTGAGCCTGTGCGTCTGGAGCTTGTGCTCCGCAACAAGAGAGGCCACGACAGTGAGAGGCCCACGCACCACGATGAAGAGGGGCCCCCGCTCACCGCAACTAGAGAAAGCCCTTGCACAGAAACGAAGACCCAACACAGCCAAAGATAAATAAATAATTTTTTTAAAAGTCATTATTTATTTATATACAATACACGTCTCTCTTCTTCCACCTTACATTAATGACCTTCTATTCATTCCTATTATCAATATCTTTCATTTGTGTCCATTCCTAGTATTAATATCTTAGTTTGTCCTCATTTCTACTAATTTCTCATACCTTGTTTTCTTATTCTCCATGTCAAGTGTTTTCTTTTCTCTAGTATCTCTCTATCCATCTCTCTATCCACACATTCCTATTAGATATGTCTTTTAAAGCGACCACTACGTACTGTCCTGCTCAAAAGCTTCTATCACCTCCCTATGCATATTGAAAACATGCTTTATGCCTTAATATGACCATTCTCCCTACCAGATTTTAATATTTTCAGCATATTTTTGTGATTTGGTTTGTTCTCTTCACCTACGCTAAGTTCAATGGCATACTAAGGGCAGGTGATCGGAGCAGTCTACTCTGGATGTAGGCAATGAGGGATGGGGTGTGGGGAGGAATGGTGGGTCTATTATTTGCAGGGAATTATTAAACAATAATAAAACTTAATAAAATCTATTATTTATTATACTCAAGCAATTCTATATGATGTCTGAAATAAAATAATCCTCCATGATGAAAACTGTAAAACAAATCTTTTGTTGATCTAAGTTCTAAACAGTTGCTAAAATTATGGTTGAATTTTAGTAATATAAATGTAAGCTTCAAAATAACACTTTTTACTTATCCTGTAAGGAACATCATTTTCTATATGGAGGTTAATTTGAATAACTTCCAGTTATGTAGTCAGCCAAGGAACTCTGGAATCAACAGTGTTCATTTTCTAGAACATGCTTGTGCCCATTCAGTATGGTTATGCTTGCTTTTTGCACAATGATACTAATATTCCTGAACATAGAGACTAGGTTCAAAATAAGTAACAGCACAACAATTATAAATACAAAGAAACAGAACCAAAGTTACTTTAATTCTGTCAATCTCTGTAAACATTTAGAGCAGGATGTCCATAGCCTGTTAGGTACCAGGACGCACAGCAGGAGGCGAGCGCTGGGCCAGCGAGCAAACCTTCATCAGTTACTCCCCATCGCTCACAGTACCGCCTGAACCATTTCTCCCACTGTCCGTCCGTGGAGAAACTGTCTTCCACGAAACCGGACCCTGGCACCAAAAAGGTTGGGGACCGCTGATTTATAGTTTTCACTTGTATTCAAATTTACAACAGTGAAACAGTGAGAACAGTAAAGTGCACTCTATTTTATAGCAAGCACACATTCTAGTGGAATTTATCAAGCACAAACGTGTGGAAGTAAAGACTTTTACTTCTGAATGCCATTCCACTTTATGTATCATGAGATTATGATACAAAAATTTCACCTTATATTCCAAGTATTTATATGCAATGCATTACTATTTCTCTGCACTTAGTGTGCTTCTTAATGAGAGGTAATATGCCTGATTACATTATAAATCACCGTTACCATTATCCTACTCCCTTTCACACTATATTTGGTAAACAAATGCAGATAATGTTTTTCTTTTAATACAAATTTAATGCTTTTAATTTTTAGTATATCACCAGTGATAAAGGTGGTACTCAATTTCAATTTAATAATTAGTAAGACATATTTAGATTAGATTATAAAAAAATGGTACATCACAACTTCAGAGGACAAAAACAAAAGGACAACTCTCATAAAATGACATAATAGTATGTGAATTTGAAAAACTCTCTATATTCACTAATCCAAAAAGTTCAGTGATCAAATGTGGCAGATATGCTTATACATACAAGAGCAACAAAATCCTTGCTTTGTGAGGGTTGATATAACAATAAGGAAAAGCAGTTGAACAGTGGTAAATGTTATAAAGAAAACAGGGCAAGAAATATGATACTGTGATAAATAAGAGGAAGGTGAAGAATTTTAAACTGGGTTATCAGGACTAAAGATTAAATAAGATAACAAAATTATGTATATATACACATATATACAACATTATATATAGCATATGGTGAATGCTACCTCTCTCTATATATATACAAATAGAGATAGATATCTCACAGGATCAAAGAAAATGGAGAAGTCAACATATTTGGGGGTGATGAAAAGTCAATATATTTTGGATTGAGCTACTCTACAAAAGACACCGTCAAGAGAATAAGAAAACAAGACAAACTGAGAGAAAATATTTGCAAAAGACATATCTGTTAAAGAACTGTTATCTAAAATCTACAAAGAACTCTTAAAACTCAATGATAAGAAAACAAGTAACCCAACTGAAAAGTGAGCAAAAGATCTAAACAGACACCTTACCAAAGAAGATATACAGCTGGCAGCCAAGCATATAAAAATATATTTAATACTGGTTGTTATTAGGGAATTAAAATTTTAAAAAACAATAAGAGGCCACCATAGAATGGCTAAAATCCTAAATACTATAATGTCAAATGCTGGTGAGGCTATGGAGCAACAGGAACTCTCACTCATTACTGGTGGGAATGGAAAATGGTACAAGAACTCTGGAAGTCAGTTCTACAGTTTCTTCGAAAACTAAACATACTCTTACCAAAAACTCCAGCAATCATGCTCTTTGGTATTTACTAAAATGAGTTGAAAATTTATGTCCACACAAAAAACTGCACATGAATGTTTTATAGTGGCTTTATTCAGAATTGCCGAAACTTAGATGCAACCAAGATGCCCTTCAATAAGTGAATGGATAAACTATGATACATTCATACAATGGAATATTATTCAGCTCTAAAAATAAATGAGTTGGGCTTCCCTGGTGGCGCAGTGGTTGAGAGTCCGCCTGCCGATGCAGGGGACACGGGTTCGTGCCCCTGTCCAGGAAGATCCCACATGCTGTGGAGCTGCTAGGCCCACGAGCAATGGCTGCTGAGTCTGTACATCTGGAGCCTGTGCTCCGCAACAGGAGAGGCCACAACAGTGAGAGGCCCGCGAACCACAAAAAAAATAAAAAAATAAATGAGTTGTCAAACCACACACTCACAAAAGGAGAAAACGTATAGTCATGTTTTTAAATGAAAGAAGCCAATCTTAAAAGGCTACCTAGTTAATGATTCCAACTATGCGATATTGTGGAGAGAGCAAAACTACAGAGACTATAAAAAAAATTGGTGGACATCAGGGTTTTCAGGGGGAAGGAGGGATAAATAGGTGGAACACAGGAGACTTTTAGGGCAGTGGAATTATTCTAGATGATACAATCAAAGTGGATACTAATTATTACACATCTCTCAAAACTCAGAGAATGTACAATGCCAAGAATGAACTCTAATGTAAACTATGGACCTTTTGTTAATGATGTGTCAATGATGATTCATCAATTACAACAAACATAACCATACT
>NW_006784763.1:1709859-1712165 GCF_000442215.2 Lipotes vexillifer | reverse complement strand
GGGGGGGGGGGGGCGTGGAAGGAGTATATGGAAACTCTCTGTACTATCCATTCTGTTCTGCTGTGAACCTAAAACTGCTCTTAAAAATAGTCTATTGATCTTTTTCAAGTGGATGGTGAATGATTTAGCAGACTGTCTGAAGCAGAGGATGCTGATAAGAAGTTAACCAGTTCTTTGTCACAGCAGAGTAGATGTTGCATTGTCAGAAATAGAACAGGATGCAATTAAAAATGCAAACTCAGGGAAGAGTTTGCAGATATAAAATACATATTATATTAAAAAATTATAGAAACATAAGCTAAAGTTGAGAAAACCTCCAAGAAAATAGAACCAAAATGAAAAGAGATGGATAATAGAAAGGAAATCTTAGGAGGATTAATCTATGAATTTTAATACATACTTAGTTAAGAATTCAGACAAAAGAATAAATGGACAGGAAATTACCAATAATTCAAAAATATTTTCAGAAATTGAATGAACTCACTAAAACCTAGAAAAAAATTGATTAAAACAGTTCTACAAAGTGCACGTTTTAATGAAGTTTTAGAATACCAGGATTAAGAAAAAATTCTAAAGTTGTTAAAAAAGGATAAAACAACAAGTCACATAGAAAGCAATTTGTATATAAATGACATCAGAATTCTCTAACACTGAAAATTTGAAAACAACAAAACAAAGCCATCAAAATTCTGAGAAAAACAATTTCAAGCTAAAAATTCTGAAACTTGACAAACTATGATGAGAGAGCACAGAAGAAAGAAATTTTCAAAGTGATTTGAAAAATTTACTGATCATATACCTCATCTCAAGAAGCAACTAGAATAGGTTTCCCAAGTGTGATGCACTAAATTACAAAAAAAAAAAAAAGAAGAAGAAAGGAAGAAAAGAAAGACATGGGATCCAGCAAATAGTGCATTTACCATAGTAGAATGACAAAAAGAAATTTAGTATGGAGTGAAGAAAATTCTCAGTGTGACAGCTCTGCAGTAGTCTTAAGTTTAGGAAATTAATTATTAATAGATACATCCAAAAACACATGTTTTTTAGAAATTTATTATTATCTACAGGAAAAGGAGAAAGGAAATGCAATCATGGTAAATGCTTACAATATTTACACAGTTTATCATGAGGCAGGGATGTTGATTCAATAAAAAATCATAACATTAGAAGGGTGGAGGAAGGGAGCAAGAATAGTAATTATGAGTGAGAATTCCTTACCTTTCACAAAATGAGACAGTCTGAAGTTGGTACTTCAAAAAATAGAAGCCAAATATATAATTTTTAAATATGGAAATAAACAAAACTTTAAAAAAGGTGAAAACATTTGTCTGTCGGGAGTCAGACAGAATAAGCGAGGCTACTAGTTGACTTTTTAAACTATGTGCATTTATTACTCTCATAAGAATAAAAATAGTTAAAAGATTAAACAGAATAATAGGATGAAGAGGAGTAAAAATTTTCAAAGGGTGATGGTTATGACAGTTCCCTGCTTTGGGTGCACATAAAGCAGTTACCAGTACTGTATAGCTATTGTTGGAACTGAGACAGGAACCCAACTTCTCTCTAGGTAGAATATTTTAAGAACAAAGAGATTTTCAAGTTTTCGTAATTATATTTAATAACGTATTTTTTTAGTAACAAATGATGTCCCTCAATTACTTGAACTTTTCCAAAGTACTTGAAATATTCATCTGAACACACACACACACACACACACACGCAGAAGCATGCACCAAAAAGTCAATTTCTATGGTTTATTACTGGCTTTTACATTTCTTATAGTACCACACATCTAAACTAAAAAGTAAAAGATCATAATGTTATTTGTACTATATTAGTTACTATATTTCAGAACTGGAAACTTATTCAGGTGTTTGATTTCAGCAGTTTATAATTCTTGAACATATTTTGTTCTCCTTTATTTGGTATAATAACACAGAGCAAACATACACATACGAACACACCCATATACATGTTGGTGTCCAACTAAATAGATTTAGCCACTCTCGTTTCTTTAAAATTACAGAAATTTCACTTTTAAAAGACTAAAAAACTTATATTAATGTTTGAAAAGAGAATGAAGTGAGGCAATCATATTTCACACCAATTAAACAAGAACAGAGCTAGGGATGGGACTAGACAAGGATTCACATGTGCAGGCTGGAGGGCTGTGGAGCTCAAACTTCTTTCCAGTGAAGAGGGATCAAGAAGAGCATGTGGGGGGCTTCCCTGGTGGCGCAGTGGTTGAGAGTCCGCCTGCCGATGCAGGGGACACGGGTTCGTGCCCCGGTCCGGGAAGATCCCAC
>NW_006784763.1:1667429-1709760 GCF_000442215.2 Lipotes vexillifer | reverse complement strand
AAAAAAAAAAAAAAAAAAAAAAAAGAAGGGCATGTGGGTTTCCTTATCTAAAGTAACTAGATGTGTGGTGGCGAGTAAGGGAAGTATAAAGCCTAAATCCTGTCAATGGTCAAACATCAAAAATCATGTCAGAATTGTTATGACATCTTCACCTACACAAGTCAAATATAAGTTGATGTTTTTCAACATCACCAAGGACTGTATCTCTCACTTAATCACTACTGCTGTTAAATCCTAAGATGATAGATACATCAGTGTGTCCTACTTGCCAAAGTGCATCTATAAGTTTAAGTAGTTTAAATATCTTAAAAATGCACTAAGAATGTTGGGGCACCCTTCCTGTCAATATCCATTTTTACTTACCATGTAATTAAAATTTTTACTATTTTAATTACTTCCTTTGTCTTAAAGCTTTTACCTGGGATCACAGTGCACTTGCCTAAGGAATACATTTTAACACTTGCTTTAAGAGGACTTGCTGGTACAAATTTTCTTAGTTTTATTGTAAAAGACATCTATATTTTGCTTTTATTCTTAAAATAATACTTTTAATTAGATATAGAATTCCAGGTTTGCAGTAAATTTTTTAAACACAGAAGATAGTAATACACTGTCTTTTGGTTTCTATTATTTCTTTGATAAGTCTGCTCACTTTATCACTGCTTTCAAAACAGTGTGCCTTTTATCTGCCCTTCGGAATACTGCTAATATGTCACTTTGTTTTTGATGTTCAGCAATTTTACTGTGATTTTCTGTGGTGTAATTACTTATAAATAAGCTGATTTGAGCTAGTAGTCATTTTTAAATCTGTGTCTTGATATTTACAACAATCTTTTAAAAATTCTTAATCATTTCTCATAATTTGTTGCTTTTATTTTTTATTTTTTTTGTGTGAAGGCCAAGGGATTAGAGAAGACTCACCTTTAACTCATGTTCATAGTTGTGATTACTACACAGTAACAAACACTTAAGAGTACTGGAGTGGGACTGTTTTATAACTTAAACTAATCATAAGAGTTTTCATTATTTGAAAGTAACCAGAGAAGACCTAGGGCCTGCTCAATTTTAAACTCAGGGGCTAAAATCCATCGATCACCTAATAATCTAGCCCCGTAATATTTTTTTTTTAAATAGAGATTAAAAATTAAGTGAGATCCTTAAAAAAATAACAAATCAAATCCAACAATGTGGGACTTCCCTGGTGGTCCAGTGGTTAAGACTTTGCCTTCCAATGCAGGGGGTGTGGGTTCGACTCCTGGTAGGGGAGCTAAGACCCCACGTGCCTCGCTGCCAAAAAAATCAAAGCATAAAAAATAAAAAAGAAGCAATACTGTAACAAATTCAGTAAAGACTTTAAAAATGGTCCACATCAAAAAAATAAAATCTTAAAAAAACCCAAAAATATACAAATCCAATAATGTATACAAAAACTTATACATCATAATCAAGTAGGATTTATCTTGGGCATGCATGGCTGGTTCAAAATTGAAAAATCAATTAATACAATCCATCACATCAACAGACTGAGGAAGACACATCATATTATCATATCAGTAGATGCAGAAAAAGCACCAGACAAAATGCAACATGAATTCATGATAAAAACTCTCAGTAAGCTAAAAGTAAAGGGAAACTTTTTCAACTTGATAAAGAATACCTACAAAACAATAGCTAACATCATACTGAACACTAAGAAACTCAAAGTCTTCCCACTAACATCAGGTACAAGGCAAGAACGATATCACTCATCACTCCTTTTCAACATCATACTGGAATTTTAGATAATGCAATGAGACCAAGAAAGAAAAAAAAAGAAAATGAAAGATACACAGATTGGGAAGAAAGATATAAAACTGTCTTTGTTCACAAATGACATGATCATCTATGTAGAAAATCTGAATGAATCAACAATAACAACAAAAAAACCTCCTAGAACTAATAACTGATTATGGCAGGTTTACAGGATACAAGGTTACCATATAAAAGTCAATTGCTTTCCTATATGCCAACAATGAACAAGTGGAATTTGGAATTAAAAACATACCATTACATCATCATCTCCCCAAGATAAAATATGTAGGTATAAATCTAACAAAATATATACAAAATATAGATGAGGAAAATTACAAAACTCTGATGAATGAAATCAAATGACCAAATAAATGGAGATATCTTCTGTCTTCATGGACAGAAAGACTCAATATTGTCCAGATGTCAGAATTTCTAACCTGATCTATAGATTCAATGTAATTGCAATAAAAATCTCAGCAAGTTGTTTTGTAGAGATTAAACTGATTCTAAAGTTTATATGAAGAGGCATAAGATCCTGAATATCCAACACAATACTGAAATATAAGAAGAAAGTTGAGGGACTGACACTACTCAACTTCAAGTCTTACTATAAAGCTATAGTAATCAAGACAGTGTAGTACTGAAGAGAGAATAAACAAATAGACCAATGGAACAGAAAAAATAGCTAGACATTTACCAACATAAATATAGTAAACTGATCTTTACAAAAGAACAAAGGCAGTACAATGGAGATAAAATAATCTTCAATAAACAGTGCTGGAACGACTGGACATCCACATGCAAAAAAGATGAATCTAGATATCGATCTTACACTTCTAACAAAATTTAACTCAAAACGACAGACATAAATATAAAATGCAAAACTGTAAACATCCTAAAAGATAATATAGAAGAAAATCTAGATGACTTTGGCTTGGGCAATAACTTTTTAGATGCAACACTAAAGTCACTATCCATGAAAGAAAAAAAAAATGATAGGTTGCACTACATCAAAATTAAAAATTTCTGCTCTGCAAAAGGCACTGTCAAAAGAATAAAGAGGAAGCCACAAACTGGGAGGAAATATTTGTAAAAGATTTACCAGACAGAAGATTGTTATCTAAAATATAAAAAGAACTCTTAAAAGTCAACAATAAGAACACAAACAACCCAATTAAAAAATGGGCCAAAGACCTTAACAGACATCTCATGACAGAAGAATACAGGTGGCACATAAGCACATGAAAAGATGCTACACATCATGTGTCATAAAGGAAATGAAAATTAAAACAACATATCACTACACACCTATTAGAATGGCCCAACTCAGGAACACTGACAACAACAAATGCTGGTGAGGACTAGGAGCAACAGGAACTCTCAGGCGCTGCTGCTGGGAATGCAAAATGGTGCAGTCACTCTGAAAGACAGTTTGGCAATTTCTTACCATATAATCCAGCAACTGCACTCCTTGGTATCTACCCAAAGAATTTGAAAATATATTTCCAAACAAAAACCTAAACATAGGTGTTTATACCAGCTTTATTTATAATTGCCCAAACTTGGGAGCCCCTAAGGTATCTTTCAGTTAGGTGAATAGATAAACTGTGGTACATCTTTATAATGGAATATTATTTAGCACTAAAAAGAAATGAACTATCAAGCCATGAAAAAACATGGAGGAACCTTAAATGCATATTACTAAATGAAAGAAGCTCATCTGGAAAGTTTACATAGTGTATGATTTCAACTCTATGGCATTCCAGAAAAGGCAAACCTCTGGAAACAGATCAGTGGTTGGGAGGAGGAGGGGAGGCAAAGCATAGAGGATTTTTAGGGCCGTAAAACTACTCTATATGATACTAAAATGATGGATATGTGTCATTATACATTTGTGCAAACCCATACAGTGTACACCACTGAGTGACCCTAACATAAACTGTGGACTCAGTGATAATGACATGTCATTGTAGGTTCAGTTGTAAGGTACCAAACTGGTGGGTGATGTTGATACTTGGGGAGGCTATGCATGTGTATGGGCACAGTGTACACCGGAAATCTCTGTACATTCTGTTCAATTTTCCTGTGAACCTAATAACTGCTCTAATAAATAAAATCTATTAACAAGTTAAGTAAGAGACAAACATTAAGTTTCTTTATTGTTACACTCACGATTATAATTGTCTGTATAATGATGATAATACGAAGGTTTCCAGATAGACACTGGGCTAGACAAAGAAGAATTTGTTCTAAAAATGAACTTGCCCCTGGAAAAACAGACAACTAGTTTGATCACTACATGGAAAAAAAATTCCCAATTTTTGGAAAACTGGATTACTCAACATGTAACTGAACAAGACTCATACTTTGTTATTTTTACTGTTATTATTATTATTAAAATTATAATTATGAGATTTTTTTGTCTTAATTTTTCATCTGGTTATATTTGACCACTGAGGTGATTTTAAAAGACCAGTTATAAAAATATTGCTGCAAAGCACACACAAACATCATTTGTGCACTAAAATGAGTCAGTCTTAAATAAGCTTTTCAAACTAGGCAGACATCACCTTAGCAAAATGACCAAAATCATCATAATCAGTACAATGACAAACTGACACCATGCGCCTCTTGATATGTTACACTGAGAAAAACCTCACATTGCTTTTGTGCTATTATATTCCCCCCCCCAAAATAACCTTAGTATAATTATAATAAACATTAGAAATAGGGAAATTATGAGACATTCTGTTAATAACTGAACTGTTTCAAAATAAAGAATACTAAAGAAACATGAAATATAAATGTACTCCATATCCTTGGCCTAGAATAATGATAATTACTATTATTATTATTTGCTATGAAAGTCTTTATTGAGATAATTGGCAAAATCTGAACATGGTTTGTACAGAGATAACAATATTATACTGGTGTTAATTTCCTGATGTTGATTTCACCATAATTATATAAGAGAATATCCTTATTTTTAATTAAATATACACTAAAGTATTTGGAGCACACTTCTCTCTTTCTTCCTAGGTCTCACCATCTCTCTGTCTTTCTCTTCTCTCGATATCCCTAAGTATCTGAGAGAGAGTTTTAGGTATTATAGATCAGAGGAAAGGGAGAGACACAGAGACAGAGATGAAGAGACAGGGAGTTGAGATAGAGAAAGAAGGACAGGGAGAGACAAAGAGACTGAGGGAGAGAGAGAGAGAGAGAAAGTAAATATGGTAAACTTAATAATCAGGGAATATGGTTGAATACAGGAGTTCTGTATACTATTTTAAAATTTTTTCTGTAAGTTTGAAATTATTTACAAATAAACTTTATTCCCCAAAGCGCATCTTTGTATTCAGATGAGGTAAAGCTACCTAAATAAATTTTAAACTGATTTTTATTTAAATCAATATGATAAAGATGAAATGCACACATTTAAGCACAACTTCCAAAGTCAACAAAAGCCAAAACACCAAGATATCTTTAAGATTATATCTATAATCTTACTTTACATGATTACCAATGACCCTAAAATATGGGACACATCATAATTACTTGTATTTTCAGCTTAACATTTCACATTAAAAGAACTATGACTATTTACTCTTTCTGCTAAATTAAGCTGAGCTTCTTTGTCATGTAGACCTCTCACATTTCAGGTATTATTTGTAATATTTTAAAAAGTATTTGCATTATCATTCCAAAATAAAAGACATAATTTAAAGGTTATTATTTAAAATACGAGGATAAATCATTTTCTGAGAACATAAGTGTCTACCTTACACCAGTATTTGAACACATTCCAGTAGCTCTAATGCCATTTTCCAATACTAACTTCTCCTGGTTGGTCTGATATTATGAAGAAATAAATCTCAAAGTCAAAGTTTTAATGAAAACATCTGTCTCCCTCATTATTTCAAAAAGTATATTAGTTGCTTTTGAATTTTAGGGATATCTTTGAAACTTTAATATTTATAGATACTTTCTAAACTGGAAGTTGTCCCACACACTCAAAAACAAGCAAACAAAAAAATAATTTAAAAATTACACATAAACAAGAAAAAACTCAAAATCTACATTGTCACTTTTTCATTAAACATTTTAAAAGAAAGATGAATCAACTCCTGGGAGTTCTGTTCACTGGAAGTTTTGCGTAAGAGAGAGTTTAGGTTCTGTGAAGCGACAAAATCCAGAAGCGGTTCTCATCCAGGGCTCCTGGAACTGACTCTGGCCCCTGGAGGAAGCTGTCTAAAAGAGATTAAAATCTCATTGCTAAATACTGAAGCTCTCCTAGCTTGTAGTATAAAAGGGCTTTACTGAAACCCAAAATAACTGAGTATCATACGAGGCAAGAACTGCATTAAAAAGGCTCTGCTCTGGGAGTAGTGTTAACACCTAAGCAGAGGATTGTGCATCTAAGGAGTGGCTAAGAAAGGTAAGGTGAACCATAGCAATTTGTCTATTTAAAGGAAATATACCTGATGGTCTTTTCACAGACTGGTGATAAGAGGGCATACTTTTTATTTATATGAATAAATATTTTAAAAATATACTTCAGAAAGTCTTCAACCTCTTTTGAAGAAGTATGAGCAGAAAACTTAAACGCTTACAGTGAGTGAACATTTTATATTTTATGCAACTAGATTTGTAGGAAAAACAGAGAATATCAACTTTCATACTATGCTGAAGAAAGAAGCTCCTAGTTAGGTGTCAATACAAGTTGCTTCTTTTTTTAAAAAAATTTTATTGGAGTATAGCTGCTTTACAACATTGTGTTAGATTCTACTGTACAACAAAGTGAATCAGCTATAAATAAATAAATAAATAAATAAATATATATATATATATATATATATATATATCCCCTCCTTTTTGGATTTCCTTCCCATTAGGTCACCACAGAGCAATGCGTAGAGTTCCCTGTGCTATACAGTAGGTTCTCATTAGTTGTCTATTTTATACATAGTAGTGTATATATATCAATTCCAACCTCCCAATTCACCCAACCCCCCGTTCCCCGCTCAGTGTCCATATGTTTGTTCTCTATGTCTGTGTGTCTATTTCTGCTTTGCAAATAGGTTCTGCTGTACCATTTTTCTAGATTCTACATATATGCATTAATATACAATATTTGTTTTTCTCTTTCTGACTTTACTCTGTATGACAGTCTGTAGGTCCATCCACGTCTCTGCAAATGGCACAATTTCATTCCTTCTTATGGCTGAGTAATATTCCATTGTCTATATGTGCCACATCTTCTTTATCCATTCCTTTGTTGATGGATATTTAGGTTGCTTCCATGTCCTGGCTATTGTAAATAGTGCTGCAATGAACATTGGGATGCATGTATGCTTTTGAATTATGGTTTTCTCCAGGTATATGCCCAGGAGTGGGATTGCTGGATCATATGGTAGTTCTATTTTTAGTTTTTTAAGGAACCTCCATACTGTTCTCCATAGTGGTTGCATCAATTTACATTCCCACCAACAGTGTAGGAGGGTTCCCTTTTCTCCACACCTTCTCCAGCATGTACTGTTTGTAGATTTTTTGATGATGGCCATTCTGACTGGCGTGAGGTGATACCTCATTGTAGGTGTTTTGATTTGCATTTCTTTAATAATTTGTGATGTTGAGCATCTTTCCATGTGCCTCTTGGCTATCTGTATGTCTTCTTTGGAGAAATGTCTATTTAGATCTTCTGCCCATTTTTTGATTCAGTCCTTTGTTTTTTTGATATTGAACTGTCTGAGCTGTTTGTAATCCCTTTTCAGTTGCTTCATTTGCAAATATTTTCTCCCATTCTGAGGGTTGGCTTTTTGTCTTATTTATGGTTTCCTTTGCTCTGCAAAAGCTTTTAAGTTTAATTGGGTCCCATTTGTATATTTTTGTTTTTATTTTCATTATTCTAGGAGGTGGGTTAAAATGGACAACCTGGAAGAAATGGACACATCCTTGGAAAGGTACAACCTTCCAAAACTGAACCAGGAAGAAATAGAAAATATGAACAGACCAATCACAAGTAATGAATCTGAAACTGTGATCAAAAATCTTCCAACAAACAAAATTCCAGGACCAGATGGCTTCACAGGCGAATTCTATCAAACATTTAGAGAAAAGCTAACACCCATCCTTCTCAAACTGTTCCAAAAAATTGCAGAGGGAGGAACACTCCCAAGCTCATTCTGTGAGGCCACCATCACCCTGATACCAAAACCAGACAAAGATACTACAAAAAAAGAAAATAATAGGCCAAAATTACTGATGAACATAGACGCAAAAATCCTCAACGAAATACTAGCAAACACAATCGAACAACACATTAAAAGGATCATACACCATGATCAAGTGGGATTTATTCCAGGGATGCAAAGATTCTTCTATATATGCAAATCAATCAATGTGATACACCATATGAACAAACTGAAGAATAAAACCATGTGATGATCTCAATAGATGCAGGAAAGGCTTTTGACAAAATTCAACACCCATTTGTGATAAAAAGTCTCCAGAAAGTGGGCATAGAGGGAAGCTACCTCAACATAATAAAGGCTATGTATGACAAACCCACAGCAAACATCATTCTCAGTGGTGAAAAACTGAAAGCATTTCCTCTAAGATCAGGAGCAAGATAAGGGTGTCCACCCTCACCACTCTTATTTAACATAGCTTTGGAAGTCCTAACCATGGCAATCAGAGAAGAAAAAGAAATAAACGAATACAAATTGGAAGAGAAGTAAAACTGTCACTGTTTGCAGATGACATGATATTATACATAAAAAATCCTAAAGATGCCACCAGAAAACTACTAGAGCTAATCAATGAATTTGGTAAAGTTGCAGGAAACAAAATTAATAAACAGAAATCTCTGGCATTCCTATACACTAACAACGAAGAATAAGAAAGAGAAATTAAGGAAACACTCCCATTTACCATAACAACAAAAAGAATACAATACCTAGGCATAAACCTACCTAAGGAGGCAGAAGACCTGTACTCAGAAAACTATAAGATACTGATGAAGAAATCAAAGATGACACAGATAGAAAGATATACCATGTTCTTAGATTGGAAGAATCAATATTGTGAAAATGACTATATTACCCAAAGCAATCTACAGATTCAATGCAATCCCTTATCAAATTACCAGTGGTATTTTTCACAGAATTAGAACAAAAAAGTTTTACAATTTGTATGGAAACACAAAAGACTCCGAATAGCCAAAGTAATCTTAAGAAAAACGGAGCTGGAGGAATCAGGCTCCCTGACTTCAGACTGTATTACAAAGCTACAGTAATCAAGGCAGCATGGTACTGTCACAAAAACAGAAATATAGATCAACAGGATAGAAAGCCCACAGATAAACCCACACACCTAATCTATGACAAAGGAGGCAAGACCATACAGTAGAGAAAAGACAGCCTCTTCAATAAGTGGTGCTGGGAAAACTGGACAGCTACATGTAAAAGAACGAAATCAGCACACTCCTTAACACCATGCACAAAAATAAACTCAAAATGGATTAAAGACCGAAATGTAAGGCTAGACACTATAAAACTCTTAGAGGAAAACACAGGCAGAACAGTCTTTGATATACCTCGCAGCAAGATCTTTTTTGACCCACCTCCCAGAATAATGAAAACAGAAACAAAAATAAGCAGATGGGACCTATGTTGCTCCTTAATTTAATATCCATTTTGAATCACTGATCTAAGTAAAATTGTATATAGCGAATGGTTTGATTCTGGCAGTGGATAATAGGATATTTTAAGAACTAAACTCCACCTTTAAATAGAGTAGGTGCTTCTGGTCTTCTGGTATTTCTGAGCCTAACAGAAACTTAAGTTGGAAGAAGGGTGTGTCCTTGTTTAATACTGAGACATGCTACTGGAGTATTTTCTTATTATTTTGAAATGCATACATATTAGATTGAGGTCTCATGTCGATTTTGCTGAAAATGTTTTTTAAAACTTATCAAATAAAAAGTTATTTATATTACTGAATCCAAACCAACAAACTGTTTAAACCAAGAAAGCAAAACAAAATAAAAAGTTGAGATCATATATACTTGATACTGTAAATCTAATTTCAATCCAAATATTGAAATTTTGTTTTATATAATATGCATATATAAATGTATTCTATATATATTTTAAATACATATATTATCTATATTAATATATTATGTAATATATTAATATATTATGTAATAATATATTAAATGTGTTATTTATTATAATATTTATATAGTTTGTGTTATAAGCTTATTATATTTATGTATTATATATGAATGATATAATACTGTAATACATATATACATACACACACACACATACGTATATATGAGTTTACGCATATTCTCAGAAGTAGCCTGTGGCATTTAAAAATTATAATAATGGCATCTGATGCTCTGTGATCCTCACCAAATGTTCCCATGACTGACTCTCATTCCTTTGTTAGGAGTTAATTCTGGGGAAATAATCCAGACTCTCAAACCAATGCAAACATCCTACAAAGTGTATGGGAATTTAACGCAGTTTTACTGCTGAAAAACGTCAAAGAGAAACATCCCATCAGAGCCCTCAGAGAAAAAGAATGCCAATAACAATTAAGCTGAAGCAGCTTTACTGGCCCCTCTGCTCTCACTTAGTCGTGAAGCAGTATTTAATCAAAAGGGATTGGGAAAGTATTATAAAGGATTGTGTTTACCTTAACCTGGGCACTGAATGTTCAGCAATGTGTTACAAACCATAGGACTCTAAGATGTAGTATAAGAATTTAAAAGGGGTGAGAAGTGGAATACAGCATTAAAGCAAGAATCCCCATCAGTTTCCTCTGCACTTTAGAATTTTGGTTAGTTCAGCTGAACACAGGGGACCCATCTTATTGTTAGCAGTGCAATAGACAGTGGAAAATTGTAACTTAGAGTTTTAAAGGTTAGTCTGTGCTCCAAAAAGTCATACAAAGGTAGCATGGAGTTTGGCATTATTTATCATCTGTATATGCAGTCTCTACATAATGTAACTGACTTCCATGTCAGTGGAGAACTCTATGAAACCCCGTTCAGTGGGCCATTTGCCCCATAAAGCATAGCTACCCTGAGACTGAGCAAAACAGATGAATCAAACTGATATTCCTCTTGTAAATCATCCACTCTCCTAAAAAGTCTCTTTACCAATTGAAGTGCTTGGAATTATGCAAGGACAGACTTCTACTCACATTTTTAAAGAAAAAATATGTAAAGTATCTAAGTGGATAAAATTAGCCTAAGTGTTCACAGAAACATTACAAACTATAATACATACTTAAATTCCTTCTTCCTTTCCAAAGAAATGTTTTTAAATATCAATCAACTTTCTGCCTGAATAAGATGTATCGAAGTGAACTTTTTTTTTGAAACAAACAAAAAATAAGCATTTACTATCTAAGCACTTCCAATGTGTTTTGGAAGAAGTAAGCAAATGTAAGCTCAACTTTATAGATCTTAGAATCTAGTGGGGATGATAATAAGTGTAGAGAAATCACCTTAGTACATATCAGAACATAAAGCAATTTGAAACATTTAAAAATTCAATAACAGCTCAAAGTCAAAGGAGAGAAGCTAACCAAGAATGATGAGTAAGATGAGGTGTTCGTGAATGTGCTGTGCCGATCAGCTGGGCCTTGAAGGCTGAGTAAAATTTTCACAGGTACAGAAAGCTGTGAAGGAAATTCTAGGCAAAGAGACAGAATTAGTGAGAATGTCCTCTGGAATAAAATTTACAGAGATCTCAGTGATATTAAGCAATCTTATTTTGTTTGGCCACAGATTTTAAGACTTGGGATGAAAGGAAGTTGGGAATCAGATGGGCACTAGACACTGTGTTTCAGCTCAGACAATGCCAGACCCAACTCTCTTCTCCCTCACCTGCCTCCAGCCCAGAAGATGTAACTAATCCCCTCTGATAGTTTCATGTTTAGCCATGAAGCACATTTCTACTAATGAAGAAAAGAAAGTGTGCTGCTGCTGTCCTTTCTCTCATCTTCATGTCTCCAAACTCTTTTATTTTGTTAATTTTTATTGGGGTATAATTGCTTTACAATGGTGTATTATTTTCTGCTTTATTTCAAAGGGTATCAGCTATACAGATACATATATCCCCATATCTCCTCCCTCTTGCGTCTTCCTCCCACCCTCCCTATCCCACCCCTCTAGGTGGTCACAAAGCACCGAGCTGATCTCCCTGTGCTATGTGGCTGCTTCCCACTAGCTATCTATTTTACACTTGGTAGTGTATATATGTCAATGCTACTCTCTCACTTTGTCCCTGCTTACCCTTCCCCCTCCCCATGTCCTCAAGTCCATTCTCTACATCTGTGTCTTTATTCCTGTCCTGCCCCTAGGTTCTTCATAACCAATTTTTTGTTTTTAGATTCCATATATGTGTGTTAGCATACGGTATTTGTTTTTCTCTTTCTGACTTCCTTCACTCTTTATGACAGACTCTAGGTCCATCCACCTCACTACAAATAACTCAATTTTGTTTCTTTTCATGGCTGAGTAATGTTCCATTGTATATATGTGCCACATCTTCTTCATCCATTCATCTGTCTATGGACACTTAGGTTGCTTCCATGTTCCAGCTATTGTAAATAGAGCTGCAATGAACATTGTGGTACATGACTCTTTTTGATTTATGTTTTTCTCAGGGTATATGCCCAGTAGTCTGATTGCTGGGTGGTATGGTAATTCTATTTTTAGTTTTTTAAGGAACCTCAAACTGTTCTCCATAGTGGCTGTATCAATTTACATTCCCACCAACAGTGCAAAAGGGTTCCCTTTTCTCCACACCCTCTCCGGCATTTACTGTTTGTAGATTTTCTGATGATGGCCACTCTGACAGGTATGAGGTGATACCTCATTGTAGTTTTGATTTGCATTTCTCTAATGATTAGTGATGTTGAGCATTCTTCCATGTGTTTGTTGGCAATCTGTATATCTTCTTTGCAGAAATGTCTATTTAGGTCTTCTGCCCATTTTTGGATTGCATTGTTTTTTTGATATTGAGCTTCATGAGCTGCTTCTAAATTTTCGAGATTAATCCTTTGTCAGTTGCTTTGTTTGCAAATATTTTCTCCCATTCTGAGAGTTGTCTTTTCATCTTGTTTATGATTTCCTTTGCTGTGCAAAAGATTTTACGTTTCATTAGGTGCCATTTGTTTACTGTTGTTTTTATTTCCATTTCTCTAGGAGGTGGGTCAAAAAGGATCTTGCTGTGATCTATGTCACAGAGTGTTCTGCCTATGTTTTCCTCTAGGAGTTTTATAGTGTCTAGCCTTACATTTAGGTTTTTAATCCATTTTGAGTTTATTTTTGTTTATGGTGTTAGGGAGTGTTCTAACTTCATTCTTTTACATGTAGCTGCCCAGTTTTCCCAGCACCACTTATTGAAACACCTATCTTTTCTCCATTGTATATTCTTGCCTCCTTTATCAAAAATAAGGTGACCATATGTGTGTGGGTTTAGAAACACGCCAAGACACACATTAATCAAACAACAAAAATTAAATACAAAGAAAAAATATTAAAAGCAGCAAGGGAGAAACAACAAATAACATACAAGGGAATCCCAATAAGGTTAACAGCTGATCTTTCAGAAGAAACTCTGCAAGCCAGAAGGGAGGGGCAGGACATATTGAAAGTGATGAAAGGGAAAATAACCTACAACCAAGATTACTCTACCTAGCAAGGATCTCATTCGGATTTGACGGAGAAATTAAAACCTTTAAGACAAGCAAAAGCTAAGAGAATTCAGCACCACCAAACCAGCTTTACAACAAATGCTAAAGGAACTTCTCTAGGCAGGAAGCACAAGAGAAGAAAAAGATCTAAAATAACAAACCCAAAACAATTAAGAAAATGGGAATAGGAACACACATATCGATAACTACCTTAAATGTAAATGGATTAAATGCTCCAACAAAAAGACACAGACTGGTTGAATGGATACAAAAACAAGACCTGTATATATGCTGTCTACAAGAGACCCACTTCAGACCTAGGGACACATATAGACTGAAAGTGAAGGGATGGAAAAAGATATTCCATGCAAATGGAAATCTAAAGAAAGCTGGAGTAGTAATTCTCATATCAGACAAAATAGACTTTAAAATAAAGACTATTATAAGAGACAAAGAAGGACACTACATAATGATCAAGGGATCGATCCAAGAAGAATATATAACAATTGTAAATATTTATGCACCCAACACAGGAGCACCTCAATACATAAGACAAATGCTATCAGCCATAAAAGGGGAAATTGACAGGAACACAATCATAGTAGCGGACTTTAACACCCCACTTTCTCCAATGGACATATCATCCAAAAAGAAAATAAATAAGGAAACACAAGCTTTAAATGATACATTAAACAAGATGGACTTAATTGATATTTATAGGACATTCCATCCAAAACAACAGAATACACTTTCTGTTCCTTTAAACAAGCGTTTCACTGTAAAATGTATAAGGCATACAAATGTGTGTGTTATCTATATACAAGCCAAAGAAAAAGAAAAACTGAACCTCATAAAGCTACCAGCCAGTTTAAAAAATACCATATTCTTTTCTGTTTAAATCGATCTTTCTCTTTTATATTGTAGGCCTTTCTCAAATATTCAGTGATATCTCATACTTAAGTGTGATGCACAAGAGAGTTCTTTGTGTGCAAACCGAGTTTGTTAATTTTTTAATTATTAGGCAGATGTATAGGAATTTCAGCAGTAGACCATAAAAGTTTAATATTTGTAGGTTTAGTCTCCTGGGCCATTCAGTTTCTCTTGAAAATATTCTTGTTTCCTATAAAAGGCACAATGGTATCCTCTACTCACAAGGGAAAGACCAAGAGAATGAAGAGATGTCGGTCATGACATCATTCAGCAGATTAACTCTGCCTCAGAACTACTCGTTATTAAGTAACAATAGCAATAAAATCCAATTTTCTTACACTACTGTTCACCAAGATTCTGTTACTTCCAGCTGAACATTCCAAATTGATATAACACCCTAAATAAATTGGAAATAAATGAAATGAGTGCACTCTGGAGAAAAACTCTAAATGTTCTCAAACGGTCCTTTTTTTTTATGGCAAATAAGTAACATCCCAATGCTTGGATGAGAACTACTAAAAGTCAACATTTTTTCCATTTTTCCCGTAGAAGATGAAATAAGCACAGGGAATGATCTCCAAAGTGTACTAGTGTCAGAGGAGATGGCAGCAGCGAACAAACACAACATATAAATTAGTAAATGGTTAAAAAGATAAGTACTTAAAACAAATCTATTCTCTAGGAATTCACACCATAATGACTGGTTCATCCTGAAGTGTGTTATAGGAAAAGCTTAAGATTAGATATTCATCAGAGTAGGTAGGGTACTGCATGGTGCAGAAAGAATGACAACTAGACACAGCTAGTTCTCAAGCCCTCAACCTCAAGAGCAAGGCTTAAATACCAGACAGCAAAACAAGGTCAAAGATAATTCATTCTTATTATTTTATGAAGCCAACAGCAGATCCAGATTACCCCCAATCAAAGATAAACATACAAGAAGAAAAAAATAAGACTAGGGCTTCCCTGGTGGCGCAGTGGTTGAGAGTCCTCCTGCCGATGCAGGGGACATGGGTTTGTGCCCCGGTCCGGGAAGATCCCACATGCCGCGGAGTGGCTGGGCCTGTGAGCCATGGCTGCTGAGCCTGTGCGTCCAGAGGCTGTGCTCTGGAACGGGAGAGGCCACAACAGTAAGAGGCCCGCGTACCGCAAAAAAAAAATAATAATAATGAGACTAATTTAATGCAGTAATATAGAATAATAAGTAAGTAGGAAAGTAAGCAAATAAGTAAATAAATAAATATATAAATATTAAAGCTAGGGGCTTATTATGCAAAATGCAGATAAAGAATTTGCTCCCCAAATCTGAAAACAGAATGTAGTCACTACTTAGCAAGGTCAGGAAATAATAAAGAACATAGCTTTAATGGTATGAGACTTCAAAGGTGAGATGCTAGGGTAACAGAAGGAAATTTAAAAGAAGCTGTCAAGAAAGAAATGGAGAAACAAAACTGTCTTTTCTCAACCAAGCAACATATTAGAAACAGCAAGGGGTAAAGTTGACAACACACAAAACCAAATCAATTATGTGTAGAATAGAGCTAAAAAAATCACAGTAAATGCAAACAAAAATGGTAAAGAGAAGAATGATGAGAAGGACAATGAAATTAGAAGGAAAAAATAAAGTTAACATTTATTGCCAAGCCCATGAATTATCTCAGTTAAATAATTACCGAAAAGAAAAGATCCTATGTGGTAAGCTGTATTGTGTCCTCATTTTACAAAAGAGCAACTTGGCCAAACTCATTCAGCAAGTGAACATTGGATTTAAATTTAGACTCAAGAAACATGCCACTACAGAAGCTAAGTTCATAACCGTTATTCTATTAATACATTCTGTAAGATATAAGAAAATAAATTTCGCATCTATTTCTTTTCTGGTTGGTCTCAGAAGTCTCTTAAAATGAGACACACTTTTTCTTGAGGTGAAACTGTCTACTGCCTTCACAGTGAACGATCTCCCCTAAAACTCTAATTTTCTTCAGGAGCCACCCATTCCGCAAATTAGCCCGTATGATTCAGGAGAAGCTGATCCCATATCCAACTCCAGGGGTGGATGTGTATTACTTTAGATCATCATGGGCATCGCAGCTCTTTGTCACGGACTGGTTAAGGAAACTTGGCTTACACTAATCAGTGCATATTATATTCTGATGATTGTTACTGAATGAGCACTTCACCGAAGTTGGGCCAGTGAGACTGAATGGAAGAATTTTATATTCTACGGTTTGGGGAGAGATTCTTCTCTTACTTGTACTAGAAGTGAACATGGAAGCTCACCGCCTTGTTTTCTTCTAACAGCCATCTTATGTCCATGAGAAAAGGCAGTCTGAGAAAACAACAACAAAGCACCTGCATACCAATGAGGGAAGAGTGGAGAGAAGGGCAGATAAATGGAGCTAGAGCCTGAAACTATCTTACTTCCTGACTTTGGGTTATGTGAGATAAAAATGTCCTTGTCATTTTAGCCACTTAAGTCAAGTTTTCTGATGCTCAACTGGCATAACTATTTTCACTGATAGCATACAGGCATACCGATACACACACACACACACACACACACACACACACACACACACACAAAATGTTCCAGTTACTGAATATTAAAGACACCACATCTACCTGAGCCTTTACCTTAGTAACGTACCTTTGTATTCAGAAAAATAGTGTTTGTTTCCAGATTTCAAGTTACAATAGGATGCTTAAAGTTACCTTCATCTACTGATTAAGGAAAACAGAAAATTGTCCATGACCAAACAAAACTCAATATTTGTCAATTACTAGAGAAAAATAAGAAATATTAGTAAATAAAAATTTGCTTTAAAATAGAATAAAGAAAGGTATTATTTCAGTTGAAGTTAAGAAGCAGGATGATTATTTTCATCTCTCTAGTCGCACTATACTTGTGTGATACATGTGCCCTCGAATTCCTGCTTGCTGCTTGTTCCCATTAGAGGTGACCTCACCTACTGCGGAAACATTAGCAGCCAATCCCAGGCTTCCTGAAGCTCCCTGAAACCCAGTCCTAGATGGTTTCACTGCTTCTTTCTCCCTTCCCAGTTGTTAACATTAGTAATGTCCCAGACTGCACACTAGGTAGGAAGAGAGAAGAACCATTCTGAGTGTCAGCCTCTAGTTCTACAGAAAGTATAAAATTAATGTGTAAAAGAGACTTGTTGGAGCCCCTGGGGTTAGGATTTGATTCACCTGTCACCTCAACAGCAGAACAACAAGGTTGGATTCCTGTCATTCTGGAAGGCTGACTGTTGTGCCCAAATGTTGAAAAAGTGGCAATGAGATATGAGGAATTATTAGTTGAGGGAATTTCAATCTTACTGAACTACTTAGACCTTAGTTTGGCTTGATGAAAATACTATTCCTCTTACAGAAATCTTTTGGTTAAAAGTAATATATCTCCTCTTGTTGAAGCAACTGGGGCAGAAATATTTATGTCTGTTCTCAGTAAATTTGAACAGAAGAGGCAGTTGGGATTGGATCATTGTTGAGAATTTTGGTCTTTATTTTAAGAGCAATTATCCATAATTGATAACTCATGTGAGATGGAAGGGACGTTTTAGGTCAAATATGAGTCCTGGGAATTCATCCTATAGCAACCAGTCAGGCATGAGAATTAGATTGGAGGCCCAGGATTTTAAATAAAGACCTCCACATTAACCCCAATGATATAAAGTATTTTAACAATGAAAGATTAAAAACAAACAAACAACAAAACAAAACCCAGGACAAATGTGTAAAGAATCAGAGTAAGAAACAATATGCTTGAATTCAATTCTACACCAGTAATGCCATTGTTCACTTGTAAAGCTAACATAAAATGTCTCATAAATGTGAAAACTCAGGAGCTCTACTGTACATATAACCCTTCCCACAAAGCCCTGTTCAGTAGTGCAACCCAGAGCTAAGCCAGAGATACCCCAAATAAAGAAGACATAAACATGGGCATGGATTATAAAGAATAAGCAGCAAGTTTTAATTGTCTACTAAAAAAACTACACCTAAAATTCTTTAGAAAATATGTGTATTATACAAAATGTAGATTTTGAACTTCTTGAAAGAAATACTCTGGAATAAAAATACCAAAAATGGACAAACATAACAAAACAGACTAACAAAATACTGGAAAGATAATTGGAAGAGGAAGTATAAGGGTACAATTTCTTTTATCTTTCCAATAAGGAATAAAAATATTGCTTCTGATATGAAGTTAATAAATATGGATTCAACTGGTTTATTTAAAGTTATAAAATAAAGAATAAAACAAATAGGTTGTACATCTCCCAAATTATCATATTAAAAAAAGAAGCAAAAACATATACAAAAGCTAAAAATTTGAAATATTCATTCAGTCTTTCAGTGAATACTTATGAGGCTACTACTATATTCCACACCCTGTTTAGAGAGGCAATGGAAAAAAAAATCAGCCGTGTCTCTGTCTTTATGGAAATTTGAAGCTACTTTTAAGTAAAACATTCAATCAATAATCACTACTGAATATAATTACCATTGGCTATTGTAACCGCTACATAACAAAAGTAAAGTGTAAAACCATGTAACTGAAGGATGTGAAGTATAGGGAACATCTAAAAGAAGAGAGCAGTGATTTGATGGCGAAGAGGACGAAAAAGTAATTCTGTCAGTGGAAGCAGCTTGAGTGACAGTCCTAAGGGAAGGAAAAAGAAGTGGTAAAGCAATTGAAATAAGATTTGTATAACAGCTGAAATGCAGAAAACACAGACAATAGTGACATTAGCTCTGCTGGAAGAACATGAAGTGGATAAATATCTACAGCAGACCCTGGCAGTTGTTCCTAAGAATCAGCTGCCTTCTTCTGAGGGTCTTACACTCTAGGCTTCTGCCCTGTAACTTGCAGCTCTTTTGTAGGAAAGAATCCTTCCTGGCTCCATTGTCAGCCATGACCTTTGACTTGCTTTGGTCGTTGGAATGGGATTGGATGTGACATATACCATATCTGAGCAAAAGCTTTATGTGGGTTGTGTGGTTCCGTTTGTGTTTCTGCTCTTGACAATGAGAATGGCGTATTCCAGATGGGGGTTGATCCTTCAGCCTGGGCCCTAACAGAAGGAGATTCATAGGGCTCAGGCCAGCCACAAAGATGCCGTAACAATCATACAATTCCAGAAAAAAAGTGAAAATCATTGTATGCCTCAGAGATTTGGGCATTTGTTTAGTTAACACATAACCCAGACACAATTAACTAAAAATACATATAATTCATGTTCTCGCAAAAACATTTTATAGAAGTTTCTCCCCCCAAGACACCGTGGCTCATGATTATACCTTATAAGTTTATACACACACAGATAGGCACCTAGAACATTCTTTAACTAAATGCTTTTTGTGGGTTATCTGAGTGTCACTTTTCTGCCCTTTTTAAAAATATTTTTTCTAGTATCTTGTGAATATATGGGAGCTTTGTGAATTTAAAATATCCCACTAACAGAGAAATAAAGTAAGAACAGGGTCTTTAAAAAATTATTATTTAAAATGCAACCTATCTAAAGTAACAATGTTTTATATTTATAATAGTTACTAGGATATTGGGGAAAAGAAATTTTCAGTGGAGATGTGTATGGTATATATCACATGACAGATCAAAGCAGTGCTTTTCCATTAGCATGCATCAGAATTATCTGGAGAGCTTCCTAAAGCCCAGATTACCAAACCCTACCTCCAGAGTGTCTGATCACTTAGGTATGGGGAGGGGTCTGATAATTTTGCATTTCAACTATTTCCCAGGTAACACTGATGCTATTCGTCTAAAAACACACTTTGAGGAGTAATATATTAAATGTTCAGACAATTACATCCCTAGATTAAGAATTTCATTTTGGACCCATAATTTCAAAAAATCAGCTGATTTGATTGTTCATTTGGCCAAACTGGTGCTTGAGAAACACTAAGTTGTTTGCCTCTATGCCTCTCTTTCTTTTTTAATATATGGCTTATAAATAAATAATTGAAAGCTGGTGAGTTAGTTCCAATTAAATAGCTCTATTCTTATAATTCTATATGCTATTTAGACATACCCATAAAGTTAAGAATTCGGACATGCACATAAACACACACACACATTTCCTTCCTGTCCATGGAGAAGTTACATTTTCAGAGGTAAGGCATTGACTTTATGATTCTAAATAACCATCTCTGCTACTGTAATCATTATTTTTCCCTTTGTTTTTGACTTAAGATTTTTCTCCAGGCATTTAACATCCTTGACCTTGTTCATAATCAGTTCACAAGTATCCTATAGAACTAATTTTCAACTTCAGATTCCCTTATAAAATGGAAAGGCATCATTCTCACAGTCATAGCCAGAGAAAAAAATGAGCAGATTACTGTTTTCTTTGCAGAAACTGGAATATTGTTGAATTCCACTCTTTAATTAGAAAAGAAAAGAGAGGAGCAAAAGAAGGATTTTGGGGGGTTAAAATTTTTTCCAATGTATCTTCGTTAAAGCTTGAGACAACATTTAACCTCTATCACACACTGTTTTTAGCAAGGTCAAGATCCAGTACCTCATTAAAGCATTCTGCCAGAGGAAAAAGTTGTTAGAAAGTACATAAAACGCTAGGTAATCTGCCTTTGGTGGAACTTGACTTTCTGAAACATCTGAAACACAACTCTCTTTTATGAAATTGAAATGGAGAGGTCTGGGCAGAAGCCTTGAGGGGACAGAACACTCAGCCTCAGAGTCAAAGCCATAAAACACTTCTTGTTATCACCGAACAGTTACCCTTCTAGCCAGCTAACAAGAGGAGAATTAATAGTCTTTGAAAGGTATCTGATACAGTTTGCCTTGAAGACAGTTATGTTGGTAAAACCATGGGTCTTCTAAGAAACAGTAAGATTAAAACTAGGATATTGGGGGGATGGTATTTGGGAGTAACAGAATTTTAGAGTTAGAAAAACCTCATTCAATTTCCACTTTCAAAGCCAGACAATAAGTTTCTATGCAATAAAAAGAGATAAGAAAATTTAAATTGTACTTTGTTTCTCAAACCCCATAGAACCTGATTGTAGAGGAGAAAGTTTTCTGCATTACTTTTTTTTTTGTTTTGAAATGAGTTTCCCCTGACCCACTATGACTAGGGAACAGTCTCCAATATGCCTATTCAAGGTTAGAATTTCCAAATCTTCATTAATATTTTGCTATTGCACCAGGATCATTCATGCTACGCTGCACTTGCTTATTAAATTAATAGCTACAAATGCTTACGAAAGAGATTAACTTAGGCACTGCCCTCCAGAGAAGAGGTGGTTGCTAGGCAGCCCAGGGCGAAGACTTGGTATGAAGCTCCTTCTCTCTCAGGACAGAGACTATGCTGAATCCTTGACTGGTAGAATGAATGTTATGCTGCTTTCAGTAAGAGCATTCACCTTCGTCTTTACATCTCAATTGCTCCCCTTTAATTATTTTAATTACTTGGTGCATTCTGCTGTTTCAAGTCTATTTAATCTGAAGTATATTGTGTCTCATGCTTTGTGGACTTGCTTCAACGTCTTATCTTATTCTTGCCTCTTTACAAGCATCAATTTTACATACACATGGCTTTCCTACCAACAACAGGCATACTTCATGACTCCTGAAGCTTTTGCCATGATTTGTAATAATATAGATTTTTTTGCATATTCCTTCAACTCATATAACTATAGATTGCCAGATATTTGTTGATGTAACTTCTGGTTTTCCACACTACCCTACTCTTTATTTTTTGAGATTGCACCTTTCTTTTCTAGCTACTATATCTACAGACAGCACAGCCACTTGGTGTTCATACTAAAGAGAGATGTGACACATCTCCTCTGCTCTAGGATGTACTTTCTGCTGCTAAATTTGCTGCCAGCAAGTTTGTCATTTGTACAACTTGGCCTTAACCCAAATTTGAATTGACATTCTTTCTTCCTTGCAAACGGTGGCTCTTCTAAACTTTAAACCAAATACAAGTGAACAATGAGACTGTGTATAACCACCATTACAAAAACAAAGTAATACATGCATGTTTTATCAAAAGTACACTGTTTTAAAAAGTACTTTGATCATAATATTAGGCTAGCTCTAGAACCATCAAGGAAACTGTGCAGGATGAGCATTCTTGGAGAAATTTAACAGTTTTTGGTCAAAACAGCTCAGTTCATTAGGAAACATAAGGCTAAATGTATCAGAGGTTCTGATATAACTTCTGCCTGAGTGTGAGATCTTGTCCTTTTTACAAGTGGTATATGTGTGGGCTTATCTTTAAGTTTGTGTGTGTGTGTACGTGTGGGTGTGCACACGTGCCCATGCATTCATAGAATACAGGTTGCAGGGAGGAAAAGTAGCAGCAGGAGAGTATCTGAAAGGCTCCATGTAAAAGCCATAAACATCACTAGGGTTTAGTGATATTGCCTGTAATATTTAGTGCACGGCTTTGTCTCTTTAGCTAAGGGACTCTGTAATACAACTTAAATGGAATACATTTTTATTCATGCTCACGCAACACACCAGAGGCGAGAGATCCAGGCTGGCAGCACAGCTTGGCTCCAGAGCTCGTCAGTGATCTGGGTCTGGTCCCTCTTGTTACTCTGTCATGCTCTAAGAATGCTTCTCATTTCCATGTTAAAGTTAGGTCACCTTATGTCATATTCCACCTCATTGGGCAGAAGGAAGAGAATGTGGAGATCAAATCAATTTTCTTTTCAGGAAATAAAAGAGAAATTGCATACATCTTTGCCCATAACAACATTCAGTCGCAGGACTTAGTTGCACTTGAGGCTGTGAAGAAACAATCTCTAGCAGGCAGGCCCACTAAAACTTTAATAATATATATGAAGGAAAAAATGGACTTGGCTGAAAGTATTATTCAGGGTAATGTAAGAGAAGCAGAACCGTTTTGATTGCTTTAAAATAAGGATTTATAATAGAAATTAGACCTTACTCAATTGTGAGAGGAGATAGGTAAGTAAAGGTCTAGAGGGGAAGTTAGATCAGAGATAAGCTAATTCTATAGAAAACTAAAAAACCTTCAAAAAAGATAAGACATAATTGGAGTACAGTGATTCAGCTATAAATGGTAGGTACAAAGTTATACAATGTAAACACTAAGTAACTACTGATTTTTAAAAATTGTAAGTTAATTACAGTGGGACTATTGCAGGATGAAGAATGTAGGCAAGAGAACTTAATCTTCATTTTCCTTTTTATATGAAAATTTATATTGAAAAATATAAATTAACAGCACAAATACATTACTTAGAATTACTGAGGTAAATATTGGAAGAAAAACAAAAGGACAGAAGTGATTGACTCCAAGAAGCAGGACTTTGTGATGGGAAAGGGTAGGGCAATAGAAGATTATTTCTTGTTATTGTCATTTTAAAGGATGGACAGAGGATACTTTTTATCGAAGTAAGAAACCTGATTTCATGGGCCCATCCTTTAATTAAGCTCAAATCTCATTTGCCCAGAATATGCTTTACCACATATTTCTCATATTTACTAGACACACTTTAAGAATAAATTCAAATGTTGTTCCTTCTTTGAGCTTGTTCTTAATCTTGTGGGCAATTTGCTTTATACCACTCTACACCGCTATAAGCCTTGCTTGTTGTTTACCATGCTTCATTTTTTACAACATCTTGTAATTGCAATACACATGTATATATGTATATACACTGTCCCCCACCCTGCCCCTGGTCAAACCATGTTATGTTGAGGCAGTGTTAGTGTCCTGTTGTTCCTGTAACACCTTACCGCACACTTGGTGATCTAAGCAACACAGATTTATTCTCTTACAGTTCTGGAGTCCAAAATCAGTCTCACTGGGCTAAAGCCAAGGTGTTGGCAGGGATGGTTCCTTTTGGAAGCTTTGAGGGAAGAATCCATTTCCCTGCCTTTTTCAGTTTCTAGAAATCACTTATATTTCTTGGTTAGTGGATCAGTGCTCCCTTTCTCTATCTTCAAAGCCAATCCCTCCCTCTGTCTCTTTCTTTCTCTCTCTCTCTCTCTCTCTCTCTCTCTCTGTCTCACACACACACACACACACACACACACACACACACACACACACACTACCTCTGCTACCGTCTTCACATCTCCTTTTCTCACTCTCCTGCCTCCCTCTTGTTGGGTCCACCCAGATAATCAAGGATAATCTCTCCATCTCAGTATCTTTAACTCAATCACATCTGCAAAGTCCCTTGGCCATGCTGTCCCACAGTCTGTGGATACGCAGTTGTTTGTTCAGTCTTTGTGCTCTTTGCTTTTCAGTTTTGTAGGTTTCTGTTCATAAATCCTAGCTCAGATACTCTTTTCACAGCCATGTCCAGTCTAGAATAAGCCCATCAAAGATAGTCTTCATTTTTGTAAAAGCATTTTTTATCTCTAGCATATTTTTTTGGTTCTTTCTTAGATTTCCAGCTCTTTACTTACATTGCCCACCTATTCTTTATTTTATCTGTTAGCACCCTCAGCAATATTAATCACAATTGTTTCAAATTCCCTGTCCAGTAATTCCAGCACCCCTGCCATGCTGGTTCTGATGCTAGCTTTGTCTCTTCACATTGTATGTTTTGCCTTTTGACATGCCTTATAGTTTTTTCTTGGTAGCTGGACATGATTTCTAGGTACTGGATAAAAGGAACTACTCTAAATAGGCTTTTATTATGTGGTGTTTAAGTGAAGGGAGGGAGGGGAAGCTTTCTATGGTCCTATGATTAGGTTTCAGCCTTTTAGCGAGCTCTATCTCTAGTCTATGAACTTCACCAGTTTTTCTCAGTTTTTTTCTCCCTGCTTAAGTGGGGATGGATTTGGGTATTTCCCTCCCCCTAGCACAGTTAGGCTTTGATAATACCCCAGTAGGTTAGGCTCTGGTTAGCCAGCTTCTCCAATGGAGTGCTTTCGTATATTTCAAAATTCGTCCTTTCTTCTACCCCTACCAGAAGCATGAAGGGACTTTTCTCTGATATTTACTGTGAGAACCTGATCAAGCTCCTGGAAGTAAATCTTACAAATGTTGGCAGCCCTCCTCTGACTGGGTCCTCCTGGAGTCTTTAACTCCCAGAGTGGTCCACATTGACTGTGTGGAAGTTTTTAACTCGTATCATCTTCAAAACACAGTGTGGTCTCAGAGGATTCTATGAAATACGAGCTAAAACATCAACATTGGACAGACAGGAATTCCAAATCCCACTTCAATAAACACAACCCACAATATGATGGTAAAACAAGACTGTTCGGGATGGGATATTTGAAAACTGATTGAGAAGAGAGAAATAAGCTGATGAGGGGGGATTCTAATCCACAAAGAAAAAATTATAATTAAAAAATTCTTGATCTGGTTCTCTGGGTAGGCTTCAGGAGCTTCTGTGATCTCTCTTATATCTTAAGCAAAATACTGTGCATACTAACATTTTTCTAAGGGGAAGTATCCTTACTGTCCATCAGATATACAAATGGGCCTGAAATGCAAATAAACAATAAGCAAACAAAACTATTACTAAAGGAAAAAAATAAAAGAAAAAGCTATAGCAAGAAAACATTTAAGATAAAGTTTCTTCCCCCTTATGACTACATATTCTGCTAACAATCATTTACGCAAATCTGTGGATTTATGTACAGTAGTAAGGATAATGGTATCATGTTTTCAAATATTTAGTGCTTTGACTACACTGGCACTCAGTGAATCTCAGAAGTATATCTCCTAAATGCAGCAAGCTCACTGTAGTAAGTTTATAGCTAGATCACAAATTCTGCTTTGTACTATTCTGCTAGAGCACACAAACTTGAGTTGTTATTCACAGAAATTTTAAGGTCTAAGTTTATTATGCGGTTGCTCATACAAATATGCAAAAACAATATATAATTGCTACTGATTCAAAGTCTATTCCTATGCAAAAATTCATATTTATTGAAAATTATAAGGCAATATAAGTTAGGCAGCTCTGCATTGTGCTTTAGTAACTGAGTGTTCTGTTTTTTTGCTATAAATGTCTACATAAATTAGAAAAATTTCTATGTTTTATCCATAAATGCCTCCATAAAATGAGACTAATTTTTTTTAACATCTTTATTGGAGTATAATTGCTTTACAATTGTGTGTTAGTTTCTGCTTTATAACAAAGTGAATCAGCTATATATATATATATATATATATGTACCCATATCTCCTTCCTCTTGTGTCTCCCTCCCACCCTCCCTATCCCACCCCTCTAGGTGGTAACAAAAGCACTGAGCTCATCTCCATGTGCTATGCTGCTGCATCCGACCAGCTATCTATTTTACACTTGGTAGCATATTTAAGTCCACAACACTCTCTCACTTCGTCCCAGTTTACCCTTCTCCCCCTCATGTCCTCAGATCCATTCTCTACATCTGCATCTTTATTCCTGTCCTGCCCTAAGGTCATACAGAACCTTTTTCTTTTTTTTTTTTTTTTTTAGATTCCATATATATGTGTTAGCATATGGTATTTGTTTTTCTGACATCCTTCACTCTGTATGATAGACGCTAGGTCCACCCACCTGACTACAAATAACTCAGTTTCATTTCTTCTTATGGCTGAGTAATATTCCATTGTATATATGTGCTACATCTTCTTTAACCATTCATCTATCAGTGGATATTTAGGTTGCTTCCAGGTCCTGGCTACTGTAAACAGAGCGACAATGAACACTGTGGCACATGACTCTTTTTGAACTATGTTTTTCTCAGGGTATATGCCCAGCAGTGGGATTGCTGGGTTGTATGGTAGCTCTATTTTTATTTTTTAAGGAACATCCATACTGTTCTCCATAGTGGCTGTATCAGTTTACATTCCCACCAACAGTGCAAGAGGGTTCCCTTTACTCCGCACCCTCTCCAGCATTTACTGTTTGTAGATTTTTTGATGATGGCCATTCTGACCAGTGTGAGGTGATACCTCATTGTAGTTTTGATTTGCATTTCTCTAGTGATTAGTGATGCTGAGCATTCTTTCATGTGTTTGCTGGCAATCTGTATAACTTCTTTGCAGAAATGTCTATTTAGGTCTTCTGCCCATTTTTGGATTCGGTTGTTTGTTATTTTGATATTGAGCTGCATGGGCTGCTTGTAAATTTTGGAGATAAATCCTTTGTCAGTTGCTTCATTTGCAAATATTTTCTCCCATTCTGAGGGCTGTCTTTTAATCTTGCTTATGTTTTCCTTTGCTGTGTAAAAGCTTTTAAGTTTCATTAGGTCCCATTTGTTTATTTTTATTTTTATTTCCATTTCTCTAGGAGGTGGGTCAAAAAGGATCTGGCTGTGATTTATGTCAAAGAGTGTTCTGATTATGTTTCCCTCTAAGAGTTTTATAGTTTCTGGCTTTACATTTAGGTCTTTAATCCATTTTGAGTTTATTTTTGTGTATGATGTTAGGGAGTGTTCTAATTTCATTCATTTAGATGTAGCTGTCCAGTTTTCCCAGCACCACTTATTGAAGAGGCTGTCTTTTCTCCACTGTATAGTCTTGCCTACTATATCAAAGATAAGGTGACCAATAAGTGTGTGGGTCTATTTCTGGGCTATCTATCCTATTCCATGGATCTCTATTTCTGGTTTTGTGCCAGTACCATACTGTCTTGATTACTGTAGTTTTGTAGTATAGTCTGAAGTCAGGGAGGCTGATTCTTCCAGCTCCATTTTTTTTCCTCAAGATTGCTTTGGTTATTCGGGGTCTTTCTGTGTTTCCATACAAATTGTGAAATTTGTTCTGGTTCTGTCAAAAATGCCATTGGTAGTTTGACAGAGATTGCACTGAATCTGTAGATTGCTTTGTGTAGTATACTCATTTTCACAATGTTGACTCTTCCAATCCAAGAACATGGTATATCTCTCCATCTGTTCGTATCATCTTTCATTTCTTTCATCACTGTCTTATAGTTTTCTGCATACAGGTCTTTGTCTCCTTAGGTAGGTTTATTCCTAGGTATTTTATTCTTTTTGTCACAGTGGTAAATGGGATTGTTTCCTTAACTTCTCTTTCAGATTTTTCATCATTAGTGTATAGGAATGCAAGAGACTTCTGTGCATTAATTTTGTATCCTGCTACTTTACCAAATTCATTGATTAGCTCTAGTAGTTTTCTGGTAGCATCTTTAGGAGTCTCTATGTATAGTATCATGTCATCTGCAAACAGTGACAGTTTACTTCTTTTCCGATTTGGATTCCTTTTATTTATTTTTCTTATCTGACTGCTGTGAGTAAATCTTCCAAAACTATGTTGAATAACAGTGGTGAGAGTGGACAACCATGTCTTGTTCCTGATCTTAGAGGAAATGGTTTCAGTTTTTCACCATTGAGAACAATATTGACTGTGGGTTTGTCATAAATGGCCTTTAGTATGCTGAGGTAAGTTCCCGCTATGCCTACTTTCTGGAGGGTTTTTATCATAAATAGGTGTTGAATTTTGTAGGAAGCTTTTTCTGCATCTATTCAGATGATCATATGTTTTTTCTCCTTCAGGTTGTTAATATGGTTTATCACATTAATTGATTTGCATATGCTGAAGAATCCTTGCATTCCTGGGATTAACCCCACTTGATCGTGGTGTATGATCCTTATAATGTGCTTTTGGATTCTGTTTGCTAGGATTTTGTTGAGGATTTTGTCATCTATGTTCATCAGTGATATTGGTCTGTAGTTTTCTTTTTTTGTGATATCTTTGTCTTGTTTTGGTATCAGGGTGATGGTAGCCTCGTAGAATGAGTTTGGGAGTGTTCCTCCCTCTGCTATATTTTGGAAGAGTTTGAGAAGGATAGGTGTTAGCTCCTTCTCTAAATGTTTGACAGAATTTGCCTGTGAAGTCATCTGGTCCTGGACTTATTTCTTTGGAAGATTCTTAATCACAGTTTCAATTTCAGTGCTTGTGATTGGTCTGTTTATATTTTCTATTTCTTCCTAGGTCACTCTCAGAAGGCTGTGCTTTTCTAAGAACTTGTCCATGTTGTCCATTTTATTGGCATATAGTTGCTTGTAGTAATCCCTCAAGATCCTTTGTATTTCTGCAGTGTCAGTTGTTATGTCTCTGTTTTCATTTCTAATTCTGTTGATTTGATTCCCTTTTTTTCTTGATAAGTCTGGCTAGAGGTTTATCAATTTTGTGTATCTTCTCAAAGAACCAGCTTTTAGTTTTATTGATCTTTGCTATTGTTTCCTTCATATCTTATTCATTTATTTCTGATCTGATCTTTATGATTTCTTTCCATCTGCTAAGTTTGGGGTTTTTTCATTCTTTTTTCTCTAATCCTTTAGGTGCAAGATTAGGTTGTTCATCTGAGATTTTTTTTGTTTCTTGAGGTAGGTTTGTATTGCTATAAACTTCCTTCTTAGAACTCCTTTTGTTGCATCCCATAGGTTTTGGGTCATTGTGTTTTCATTGTCATTTGTTTCTAGGTATTTTTTGATTTCCTCTTGATTTCTTCAGTGACTCTTGGTTATTTAGTAGTGTATTGTTTAGCCTCCATGTGTATTTTTTAAAGTTTTTTTCCTCATAGCATTGAGGATATCTAGTCTCATAGCATTGTGGTCAGAAAAGATGCTTGATACGATTTCAATTTTCTTAAATTTACCAAGGCTTCATTTGTGACCCAAGATACGATCTATCCTGGAGAATGTTCCATGAGCACTTGAGGAGAAAGGGTATTCTGTTGTTTTTGGATGGAATGACCTACATATATCAATTACGTCCGTCTTGTCTAATGTGTCATTTAAAGCGTGTGTTTCCTTCTTTATTTTCATTTTGGTTGATCTGTCCATTGGTGAAATTGTGGTGTTAAAGTCCCCTAGTATGACTGTGTTACTGTTGATTTCCTCTTTTATGGTTGTTAGTATTTGCCTCATGTATTGAGGTGCTCCTACGTTGGGTGCATAAATATTTACAATTGTTTTATCTTCTTCTTGGACTGATCCCTTGATCATTATGTAGTGTCCTTCTTTGTCTCTTGTAATAGTCTTTATTTTAAAGTCTGTTTTGTCTGATATGAGAATTGTACTCCAGCTTTCTTTTGATTTCCATTTGCATGGACTATCTTTTTCCATCCCCTCACTTTCAGTCTGTATGTGTCAGTAGGTCTGAAGTGGGTCTCTTCTAGACAGCATATATACAGGTCTTCTTTTTGTAGCCATTCAGCCAGTCTATGTCTTTAGGTGGGAGCATTTAATCCATTTACATTTAAGGTAATTATTGATATATATGTTTCTATTACCAATTTTTTAATTGTTTTGGGGTATTTATTTTATGTCTTTTCCTTCTCATGTGTTTCCTGCCTAGAGAAGTTCCTTTAGCATTTGTTGTAAAGCTGGTTTGGTAGTGCTGAATTCTCCTAACTTTTGCTTGTCTGTAAAGGTTACAATTTATCCATCGAATCTGAATGAGATCCTTGCTGGGTAGAGTAATCTTGATTGTAGGTTCTTCCCTTTCATCACTTTAAATATGTCCTACCACTCCCTTCTGGTTTGCAGAGTTTCTGTTGAAAGATCAGCTGTTAACCTTATGGGGATTCCCTTGTATGTTATTTGTTGCTTTTCCCTTGCTGCTTTTAATGTTTTTTCTTTGTATTTAATTTTTGATAGTTTGACTAATATCTGTCTTGGCGTGTTTCTCCTTGGATTTATCCTGTATGGGACTCCCTGTGCTTTCTGGACTTGATTGATAATTTCCTTTCTGATATATTGGGAAGGTTTCCAGTATAGTCTCTTCAAATATTTTTTCTCAGTACATTTCCTTTTCTCTTCTTCTTCTGGGACCCCTAAAATTCGGATGTTCCTGCATCTAATGTTATCCCAGAGGTCTCTGACACTGTCCTCAACTATTTTCATTCTTTTTTCTTTATTCTGCTTTGTGGTAGTTATTTCCAATATTTTATCTTCCAGGTCACTTATCTGATCTTCTGCGTCAGTTATTCTGCTACTGATTCCTTCTAGAAAATTTTCAATTTTATTTATTGTGTTGTTCATCATTTTTTGTTTGCTCTTTAGCTCTTCTAGGTCTTTGATAAACGTTTCTTATATTTTCTCCATTCCAATTCCAAGATTTTGGATCATCTTTACTATCATTACTCTGAAATTCTTTTTCAGGTAGACGGCCTATTTCTTCTTCTTTTGGTCTGGTGGGTTTTTTTCCTTGCTCCTTCTTCAGCTGCATATTTCTCTGTCTTCTCATCTTGTTTAACTTACTGTGTTTGGCATCTCCTTTTTGCAGGCTGCAGGTTCATAGTTCCTGTTTTTTCTGGTGTCTGTCCCCAGTGGGTAAGGTTGGTTCAGTGGGTTGTGTAGGCTTCCTGATGGAGGGGACTTGTGTCTGTGTTCTGGTGGATGGGGCTTAATCTTTTCTTCCTGGTGGGCAGCACCAAGTTTGGTTGTGTGTTTTGGGGGTGTCTGTGAACTTAGTATGATTTCAGGCAGCCTCTCTGCTAATGGGTGGGGTTGTGTTCCTCTCTTGATAGTTGTTTGGCATAGGGTGTCCAGTTTGGAGCTTGCTTCTCGTTGAGTGGAGCTGGGTCTTAGCTTTGAGACAGAGATCTCTGGGAGAGCTCTCACCGACTGATATTACGTGGCGTTGGGAGGTCTCTGGTGGTCCAATATCCTGAACTCAGCTCTCCCACCTCTGAGGCTCAGGCCTGACAACTGGCCTGGGCACCAAGACCCTGTTAGTCACATGGCTCAGAAGAAAAGGGAGAATGAAAAAGAAATAAAATAAAATATAATAAAATAATAAAATAAAATGGTTATTAAAATAAAAATTAAAAAATATTAAAATAAAAAAACTAATAAAAAAAGAGAGCAACCAAACTAATAAATCCACGAATGATAAAAAGCGCTAAAAACTAAACTAAGATAAACATATAAATCAGTAAATAGTTAGTCGCATACAGCAAACCCCAAGTCCACCATTGCTTCCAAAATCTACCACCTCAATTTTGGGATGATTTGTTGTCTCTTCAGGTATTCCACAGATGTAGGGTACATCAAGTTGATTGTGGAGATTTAATCTGCTGCTCCTGAGGCTGCTGGGAGATTTCCCTTTCTCTTCTTTGTTTTCATAGCTCCTGGGGTTCAGTTTTGGATTTGGCCCCGCCTCTGCATGTAGGTTGCCCTCTGGCATCTGTTCTTCCCCCAGACAGGAGGAGGTTAAAGGAGCGGTTGATTAGGGGGTTCTGGCTCACTCAGGCCGGGGAGAGGGAGGTGTATGGAATGCAGGGTGAGCCTGCCATGGCAGAGGCCGGCATGATGTTGCAACAGCCTGAGGCGCACCATGTGCTCTCCCAGGGAAGTTGTCCCTGGATCACGGGCCCCTGGCAGTGGCGGTCTGCATAGGCTATGGGGAGGGGAGATGTAGATAGTGACCTGTGCTTGCACACAGGCTTCTTGGTGGCTGCAGCAGCAGCTGTAGCATTTCATTCCCTTCTCTGGTGTCCATGCTGATAGCAGTGGCTCACGCCCATCTCTGAAGCTCATTTAGGCAGTGCTCTGAATCCCCTCTCCTCGTGCACACCGAAACAATGGTCTCTTGACCCTTAGGCAGGTCCAGAGTTTTTCCTGGACTACCTCCCAGCTAGCTGTGGTGCACTAACCCCCTTCAGGCTGTGTTCACGCCGCCAACCCCAGTCCTCTCTCTGGGATATGACCTCTGAAGCCTGAGCCTCAGCTCTGAGCCTCCACCTGCCCTGGCAGGTGAGCAGAAAAGCCTTTCAGGCTGGTGAGTGCTAGTTGGCACCGATCCTCTGTGCAGGAATCTCTCCGCTTTGCCCTCCGCACCCCCTGTTGCTGTGTTCTCCTCCGTGGCTTTGAAGCTTCACCCATGCCCACCCCCCATTTCCGCCAGTGAAAGGGCTTCCTACTGCGTGGAAACATTTTCTCCTTCACAGCTCCCTCCCAGAGGTTCAAGTCCCTTCCCTATTCTTTTGTCTCTGTTTTTTCTTTTTTCTTTTGCCATACCCAGGTACATGGGGAGTTTCTTGCCTTTTGGGAAGTCTGAGGTCTGCCAGCGTTCAGTAGGTGTTCTGCAGGGGTTGTTCCACATGTAGATGTATTTTTGATGTATTGCTGGGGAGGAAGGTGATCTCCACATCTTACTCCTCCGCCATCTTGAAGGTCCTCTGAGAATCCACATTTTTTGACCTGGTGAAGTATCTGCCAATTTTCAGAAAACCCAGCTTATCTCTACAGATAGCTGTGCAGTCCAATATACATGAAGCTACTCAGTAAAGTCATAAATTATAATCAAGATGCAAAGTGGCCATGTTGCCACCTGCAGATTGGTACATTCAAACACAAGTGGGGATTTTCAGGAGCTAAGAGAACATGTTTCAATTTCCGATTTCCATTCAGACTTACCAAATAAATACCAAAACAATACCTGATTTTGAGTTCAGATATAGCATAAGTACTACTCATTTCAACACATGACCTAAACTGAACTTTTCTTTTTCTGTTTTTCTTTTGTAATCCCAACTGCATGTGGTGATATCCCCAATGATTTAGTCATTTAGGTCAGAAAATATGAATTATACACTCTGCTCCCCTTTCTCCTTATGACCCCATTTCCAATAAATTACCAAATATAATTTATTTCTTCACTATGTCACGAATCCATGCTCTTTTGGCCACCTCACTGATATTACCTTAATCCACAATCTTATATCTCACAAGGACTATTTTATTAGCTTTTTATCTGTTTTCCCTATTTCCAGGTTTAAAAATTCCCCTATGTACCTTATAGTCAAATAGATTGTTTTAATATATATATCTAATGGTATCACTCCAGTGCAAACACTTGGTCTAGACACCTATCCATTTCTTCAATCACTAAAAACAAATAACAAAAATAAATAAATAAAAATCTGTAGCTCATCTATGTGCCACACACTGTTCAAACTCCAGGGATTTAAAAATAAAATACAGCTGCCCTGCTCTCAAATATCCACATTTTAATAGCTTTCTGTTGTGAATGGCCACAAGTCAAGTTCCTTATCATAACATAAATAATTCTCCATGATCTGCTTTTTTTTTTTTTCCTCTTGAGGATAATCTTTGGACTTTTTACAATGCTGACTTATTTGTACTTCCATTTTGCTCATTTGTTTCTGAATAAATTATTCCTTCCATCCAAAATACCCTCACCCTATTCTTGACTATGTAGTAACTGTTCTTTCTTCATAATGCTTACTTACTCTATAAAGCTTTTCCTAGCCCCATCTTTGCCTAACACAGACTTCCTCTATACAACCTCTCTTTCTTAGACATAATTTTTTATTGCATTTGGCAAAGTATTATTATTTCTTCTTTCTTAAATCTACCTTCCCTTTTGATAGTGAAAAAAACAGCTTAATTAGGAAAAATCTTGACTTACATTTGAGTCCGTGTTACTTACTGAAGTGTCTAGAATATGGTACACAGTTTAAATGTATGGACAACCTTGTTAAACTAAGACACTGTTCCAGTTGATTTAACTTAATTACTCTCACTTTATCTAATACTTATAGAGAGCTTCTGATATGCTCAGAAGTGTATTAATTGTTCATTGTAGAAGATGCAGATGGCAGTACAAATGGTCCTTTTATTCTAGTACCTTCTATGATAGGCAGAAAGAGCATGCTGAAAGTTGTAGTAAATTAGCATTTTGTAGAATTTTGAACTTCTTGGAGACATTTAACTCTATGGGAAAGTTTTCATTAAAAAAAACCCTACCATTAATCTGTAATATCTTTAAATGGAATACAATCAATAAAAATATTGAGTCACTAAGCTCTACACCTGAAACTAACAGTGTAAATAAACTATACTTCAGTAAAAAAAAGTAAATAAATATAAAAAAGCAACCTTGACATCAAATAACTTTCAAATATATTTCGTATATTATTTTTTTAATCTGGCATCATGGTAATACATTACAAATGCCTAATTAACAAGCTCAATATCAAAATATCAAAATCACATATATCAAAATCGAAGGAGATAGTCACAGAATTCTTGGGAAGTTTTACTAGTTCAAAACCTATACACTCATAACAACCATGGCAGCAATATTACTTTTCCCAGCCTTCTGTGTGAAATTCTGGGGGGCACTTAACTTGATTTTCAGTCTCCCAAGCTTCCTAGGCCTGCATGGTATGTGCTGAGTCTTCAGAGCATCTAGATATACTCTCAGCTTTTCCTAACCCGAGCCATTCTTTCTTCTTTGTACATTTCTGGGCCTGTCCTCTGGTTGTTCTGTCTTTTTTGCTTCCAGTATCCAGGAGCTACATACCATGTAGATGATAACGTCAATCTAGTCTCCTCTCCACCTGGGGCATTCATGAAGCTTTTCAGCTTCTCTGATACCCCTGGAAGAATTCAGGCTTTACTTTTCTTAGTGTTTATGCTCTTGTTTTTATCTTCCATTGGCCCTTTAAAGACAGATATACCCACGCTGTTATCAAAACTCATAACACTCTATATTTCCTTCTGGTATTATTGGACTACTAACATTTATTTCTTTCAAAGATTACGTGGATTTCCTCCAGGGTCCTACTACATATGCTTGAAAAAGGATGACTGCTATTCGGAGACAACATTATTGCTAACTAGAGAGTTAAAGATCTTTGTTTTATTTTTAATATCCAAATTTATTCTATATTTTGTGACAGCCAAATTAGATTTTGGCCCCAGTGGCAGAGCTCCTCTTGGGTATGGGATAGCATAGTGTCTAGTGGATTTTAAATGTCAACACAAAGTTCATCAGAATACTCTCAGACATGTTTCTTCAAGCACTGAATTTCGACAAAGGGTAAAGTCAATGTCAAATGTCTATTTTTTCACAGAATTCATTCAAAACTGGGGCAGGAATGTAGACTGTGGAAGGAGATAGAGGAGACTAGAGGGCAAGGGATGCTGAAAGCATTTTTAGTTAAGTACTTGGAAGTATGAGTTCATGGCTCTGTGCACCCCAAGGACCCCTCAGCTGCACATTAATAACAGGCTGAGCAGTGCTGAATTTCAAAATAAATCTCTTGATTTTTTTATGAATACTTTTGTTTTTTTCTTTTGCAGTACACGGGCCTCTCACTGTTGTGGCCTCTCCCGTTGCGGAGCACGGGCTCCGGACATGCAGGCTCAGAGGCCAAGGCTCACGGGCCTAGCCACTCCGCAGCATGTGGGATCTTCCCGGACCAGGGCACGAACCCATGTCCCCTGCATCGGCAGACAGACTCTCAAACACTGCGCCACCAGGGAAGCCCGAATACTTTGTTTTTTTTTAATTTTTATTTACTTTTTTATATAGCAGGTTCCTATTAGTTATCTATTTCATACACATCAGTGTATACATGTCCATCCCAATCTCCCAATTCATCCCACCACCAACACCCCCCCCCAGCCACTTTCCCCCCTTGGTGTCCATATGTTTGTTCTCTACATCTGTGTCTCTTTCTGCCCTGCAAACTGGTTCATCTGTACCATTTTTCTAGGTTCCACAAATATGCATTAATATATATTTATTTTTCTCTTTCTGACTTACCTCACTATGTATGACAGTCTCTAGGTCCATCCACATCTCTACAAGTGACCCAATTTCATTCCTTTTTATGGGTGAGTAATATTCCATTGTCTATATGTACCACATCTTCTTTATCCATTCATCTGCTGATGGACTCTTAGGTTGCTTCCATGTTCTGGCTATTGTAAATAGTGCTGCAATGAACACTGGGGTGCATGTGTCTTTTTGAATTATGGTTTTCTCTGGGTATATGCCAAGTGATGGGATTGCTGGGTCATATGGTAATTCTATTTTTAGTCTTTTAAGGAACCTCCATGCTGTTCTCCATACTGGCTGTATCAATTTACATTCCCACCAACAGTGTAAGAGGATTCCCTTTTCTCCACACCCTCTCCAGCATTTGTTGTTTGTAGATTTTCTGATGATGCCCATTCTAACTGGTGTGAGGTGATACCTCATTGTAGTTTGGATTTGCATTTCTCTAATAATTAGTGATGTTGAGCAGCTCTTCATGTGCGTCTTGGCCATCTCTATGTCTTCTTTGGAAAAATGTCTGTTTAGGTCTCCTGCCCATTTTTTGATTGGGTTGTTTTTTTCATATTGAGTTGCATGAGCTGTTTATATAGTTTGGACAGGATAAATCTTTATTCATCTTCCTAACAGAAGGGCTGCAAGCCAACTGAAATTTAAAAATACCTGTCCAAAACCCAAGAATTTCCTGAATACTCAAGGAACGAAAATGACCTGAACATGGAGATACTATAAACTAATATTCTTATTGTCTTTGAAATAAACAAAAGTCTCTGTAATAAACACAATTAAAATAACTTTCATCAGCAGGCTTGGCCTGAAGAAAAGATGGTGGGGAGTAGGGTTGACTCCTGTCTTTCAAATCATCTATACAGATGTTGAATTTAAAAACAAAATAAAATTACACTTAAAGAAACTGTCAGTTAAATATACCTTTCAAACTCAGACTGAGGATGCTGGGTAAGAAAAATACTCCTGCTTCAGGGCATGCTGTAACCATCAAATTCATCAAAATTTGGAACGATATGGTTAAAAACTCCCATTTTTTAATCAACATACAGGAGAATCTACCAACCCTCTAGTAGTGGACACAGCCATGCATGCCCCGAACTGTCCTATTGGACAAAAGCACTCATCTTCCCAGATACTAATAGTGTTAATGGCTGACAACTCGCAGCTGAGTACCAGCTCCTGGTCATTGCCCTTGGCTGAAAAAGGCTCCCTCATCCAAAGCCACACCACCCTCACGGAGCAGCCGCATCCAAAGACAGGTCTATGTGAGAGGTATGAAGTCTGAGCTCCTTTACATGAATTCAGGAAGGATTGTACTGGGTCCACAGCCCTTTTGGAAACAAACAGAAACCTTCATTGTGACTGCATCTGAGACCACCTACTTCTTCCTACTCCTGCTTCTTCTACTCTCCTACAAATGCTGACCCCAAGAGTATTCTCCAGTAAACTTCCTGCACAAAAACCTACTTCTCACTTTTGCCTTTGGAACTTGAACTGCAACATGCACCTCTGAAAGAGCTGGACCTGAAGGGCCTCTGCGTTTGCTACAGAGTATAATTTTAAGACTTGAAGTAAGATCTAAATTACTGTGAAGAGACAGGGAAGGGATATTAAAGGCTGTGTGCAAAAGGGGAAGACCTGTGGACTATTATCTGAGAAGGGCTTATAAGAAATGTCTAATTTAAATTTCGAAGGGGACCTCTCCTTCATGTCTCAGTTTATTTTTGCAACAAACTCTATTGCTAATTTGATCCCTTGTTGAATAGATGCTATTTGGTAGAAATCTGAAGAAGATCACAGACTTGCTTCACGGTTAGTATACAGACAAAAGGGAGCTCTATGTGAGGTCACAGCCAAATCCTGGTAGCACAGAGAAAACTTTCCATTTCTCTCTACTCTGAGCATTTGAGCATTTGTCACAGTATAGAAGGGGTGGGTTCTGATGGCATTCATAGGTGGAAGGAATATTTATGTGTGCTTCATTTGGCTATAAATATAATTTATCTATTTGAATATGAACTAAAACTCAAGCTCCTTTTCCTTTTCTCAACTTGACCACTGAGCAAAATCATAAAGCTCTTGATATTTCTTTGGTAATACCATAGAACAGAGAACATGGAACATGCATTATTTTGTAGCAATCAAAAGTAGTTATCATCGACTCTGTCATCTCTGTTTGTTGACTGCCAGCTCTGGAATCAACTTTTGTAATTCCCTTTGTATCTCTTGGGCTGAAGCCTGCAAACTACACTTTCCAGACTCTCTTGTCATCTGTCTTCTTCAGTTTTCCTCAATGGGCAATTGACAGGAGTTTGGAAACACAGAAGGAAAGGAGAAGCCAGTTACATTCTGTGTTTGGCAATATCTTCCTTCAATAGTGGCCCTTCCCGCACCTTCCAACACCTTTATAATCAATACCCTGAATTAAATTCCTCTGCTTGAAATATCTAGAGTGGTTTCTATTTTTTGACTGGATACTGAATATTCAGAGAGGGTAGAAGAGCACTTGTTTATGAGGTCAATTCTGTCTTTCAAGAAGGCATTTGATCTATTAATGGACTTGATTTTTTATAACATTATTGAAATTTCCAATTTTATGACCTCAAAGAAATCACTTAACTTTTCTGAGCTCTTGTTTCCTTAGGATATTTTCTTCTTTCCTTAGAAAAATGCAGAGCTTGAACTTCATAAACTTTATGCAAGTTTTTAACTTTAAATTTTAGGAATCCAAATAAAGTAGAACTATTGGATTCTCACTAATGCTTAAATTTTTCTTGTTTAAAGATCAGGCTCAAGAAACAATGGTGGAAGGGTCATATGGTGATGGACTTAAAGTATAATTATTTGGAGGATGCTTGATATTTTTAACCCCTGTGTCAGCAAACAATTTATCATACCACAGTAGGGAATCCAGAAATGTACTATATTTTAAAGAAACATAAAGTGCTTTACAAATTAAATCATAAGGAATTGCCACTTGTCACACAAAATAAATTGTGAGCTGTGCATTTTTCCCTAAAAATCTAAAGCTAACAGAGTACAGTACTGACACTATATTCTAAGACATTCTTAAGGGGTAGCTAATCTTGCAATAAATAGAAAATGATTCATTTGACATAGTCAGTAACTGAAGTAACTGATAATCAAGACATGCATATATGTCTTTTCATAGAAAATAACTTGCTATGTGAATGTTAACAACTTGGATATTAATAACTCAAAAAATACTATTGTTGTCATTTAAAGACATAACAAAATGTAGCTTAAATCTGTAGCTTGTCTGCATACGTGTGTTATAGAGTCATAGAAGCTGCTGGGATCATGCTCGCGTCATATATCTAATGAGAAATGTCTCTTAGCTTCGTAACTACAAGGCTTCACCCTCATCAGCTATCTTTTGTCTAAACTGTAATCACACAAAATTACCGGGAGTGAGAGCTTTGGTTACTGGCAGTCACAGAGTAATTTATAATGTTGGAAAGGCTTTGCCATTTCCCTAATTGATGCTCTAAGTCAGGACTGCATTTGGATCTATCATTGTCACTTGGTTGTCACACAGAGTCAAATGTAAACTGTGCATTTTAAATACCATTGCTATATATGCTGTTTCTTCTGTTTCAGCAAAACAGCAAACACATGTCTGGATTCATCACATGTCATAACAATGATTTCAAACCTTCAAATTTGTGTTCAGGATATGCATGAATCACCTTGGAACTAAGCAAAACATTCTTAAGTAGAAGAAGTGATGTTACCTTAAAATAAATTGATCTTCAGTTTATTTTGGAAGTTAGCCATTAATCCACGTTAATTCTTTCTTAAACCATATGGTTATGAATTTTGAAATTAAGACTTTATAAAATATGAAATTTATAATAGCTGTTTCCTCAAATATTATGCACTAAATAACAACTTTTAGTAAATATAGATAAGATGGGATTATTCTAAAATAATATGCACACTTCAGTTGTCATATATAATGACACATTCTAAAATAAGACAAATTACATTAAAACATGAGCATGTGCATAAAAATAACACATGCTAAGCATGGAATTGCATTATTTAAGCATCATAAACATCCATGTTTATCTTTCCATTTATTATAGATTCCATAAAATGATTTTATATAAACTATAGTAAAGTATTCTGTTATCTCATACACCTTGCAGGCAAAATAAAGAAAAATTTATATCTCAGTGTATTAATTATCTATAATTACCTAACAAATTACCCCAAAACCTAATAGTTTAAAACAACAATTTTTGTGCATCAAGACTCCAGGCAAAGCTTACTTGGATATTTTACTGCAGGGTATTCACAGGCTATAGTCAAAATATTTCTGGGCTGTAATCATCTTACGTTTTGACTGGGGAAAGGTTCTCTTCCAAGTTCACATAGTTCTTGGCGGGACACAGTTCCTCATGGCTTTTTGGACAGAGAGCCTCAGTTCCTTGCAATCTGTTGACCAGAGACCATCCTCAGACTCTTGCCACATGAGGTTCTCCAAAATGATAGCTTATTGCATCAAAGCATTGAAGGAGGGAATAGAAAGATTCAGCTGGCAAGATGGAATGTACCATCTTTTGTAATGTAGTAACAGAAGTAACAATTCAATGTTGCTGTATTCTATTGGTTAGAAGCAGTTCCTCAAGGGGAGGGGATTACACAAGGCCACGAATACCAGAGGTGGAGATTGATAGGGGCATCTTAGAGGCTGCCTGCCACAGATACCTTATATGTGAATCAGAATCAACATAACAAAATCTAAAATTTTTTAACAATGCTCTCTTCTCCCTTCTGAAGATCAGTCTTAAAAATATGCTTTCCAGATATTGAGTTTCCCTGGATAACATTTCTCTACCCTTTATATCAGAACTTAACCCAGGAGGGCAATGCGAAAATTATCCCTCCTCCATTAGAAATGGAAGCATATTTAAAGGAAAACAATTTTATCACACACACTGAAGATAAAACAAGCCCCAGAAGAAGTAACCAAACATGTTCATGAGCAATGAATATACATTTTCACTGCATATATTTTGAATTATTATTCCTCATTCAATATAGTAGATAAGGAAAAACTGAACCTTAATTCCCAATATCCATGATTTAATTTCTGATAATAAAATTATGTATTTAAAGAGGTACATACTTTTTCAAGTCAATAGAACATTATTAGTACACTTCACTAAAGAAGGGAATTCCATATTCCAACTTCTTTTTAGTTTATATAAACAATTGATAAGAAATGGACCCGGGCTTCCCTGGTGGCGCAGTGGTTGAGAGTCCGCCTGCCGATGCAGGGGACACGGGGTCGTGCCCCGGTCCGGGAAGAT
>NW_006784763.1:1605632-1667130 GCF_000442215.2 Lipotes vexillifer | reverse complement strand
AGGCCCGCGTACCCCAAAAAAAAAAAAAAAAAGAAAAGAAAAAAGAAATGAATCCAGTTTAACGAGTTATCAAAAATGAATAAAACATTGAAGACAATGTGCACAAACTACACACAGTCAGTATCTACTGAAATATTGTTTCCCAATATGCGAAATATCTGATAAAACCTGCTTAATGTTAAGAAAAGAAACATAAGGCCTAAAAGATATGTTGCTCCCTATTATAAAATTTATTTTTGTAGCATGAGAAAGATAAAAAAGATTTTTGTGTTTAATTACAAGGTAAATGAAATTTTGTTTTTGCCTAAAAACTAAAGACTTTGCTGTTTAACTTTCAGTCTCTATTTATTCCCTCCGAGGCTTCTCCTTTTGAAGATTTAACATCAACTTCCTCCCAATATTTTATCTTTTAACTAGGAACTCTATTACATATTTTTTTTTTCAATTTTTTTTCAATTATTTTTTCAATTTTTTTTTTTTATTGTTGATAACAGGCTGAAATAAAATGGGACTTCTTTGCCATCCTGTTGTGCTGTCCCCTTCACTTTACCTTTGAGGAGAAAGATCGCTCCTTATCTGGCAGGTTCAAGGACATAGATTAGGCTTCGGAGCCTATAGAATGATGGTTATGGTTTGACCTTCCTATTCCCTAGGGTGTGGAGACATAAACAGGGCTGCAGACGACTGCTACTTCATGAAAGTACAATCTTCTCTCTGTGTCTCCTCACTTATTTCCTCCCTCTGTCACTGTCTCTCCCACATACCTGGGGGCAGTCAGGTGGACAGCTGGACTGCACTCTGCTCAGGAAATGCCCAGGCAAGAATGCTTGGGCCAGAGCCTCTGGACACAGAGGAGCTCTTGCTGGTCTCCTGGGTCTCTTATGCTTTTGCTTCACTCTTCTCTGCAGACTTTTACTGCCTTTCTTTCCTACTAGAGCCACAGGATCCATGTTATTTTAGGTTGCAAGCTTAGAGAGATAGCTGACATCAGTCGAATTATTCAGCCTACTTTTGTTCTAAGCCCTAGCTTGTTTCTAACATGGATAAACAGAGTCCTCCATGTGGTCCAACTGACCTTACCACAAAGCTCTACAGTGCTTGTCTGGCATGTGGTTCTCCATGAGAATAGCTCTCTGACCACCAGGAAAGGTACTTTTTAAAGAACAGATTGTAGTCTCCGATTTCTCTCTTTCTCCGTCTCTCCCTCTCTGTCTTATTATTACTCCATTTTATAAATATATATGGTATAGTTATACAAATATATATATTTTATAGATGATGCATTTTCATAAATAGTACATATTTATATATGTATTTTTAAAATAAGTATATATAATATATACATATGTAATGTATATATAAATAGTATATATAGATATAAATTAGAGACATATAGCCCTTTTAAGCAAATCTTACAAACGTGCTCAAGAATCTAAGAGTTTGAATAATAACAGGGAAGATTCATATTAATCGGCATCGCAATATTTAAACATCCAATGACCTAAAGGTAAAATGTCATGTCTGTTTTAATAAATGAAAAAACAAACAAAAAGAAGACTTCACAACCATACTTGTGTACTGGCCATACAAAAGTAGTCTGGGGGACAATCGTTACCCTCAAGAAGAGGACCAAGTACTCTGGGGCTTACTAAACCTCACACAGAAACTGGTGATAAAGAAGGAGCCCTACTAAACAAATCTGACAATACTGCTTTCACCTCAGGGCTGGATGTGAATGCTGCACCATAACACTTTTCCTGATGCTCTGTCAGAAGAAATTAGAAACTCTCCTGTTGTTTGAAGCTTTCTTTTTGAACATTATAATTATATATGTTTATTTTTCATTTAGTAATCATCTTAGTAAATTCTTCTAGAGTAAGTATATCTTTAATTGTCATTTCTTTCTCAGAAATAGTGTACAGATATCCACATATTTGTTGCTTAAAAAATAATTTTCTTGGAAAGCATACCATCATTATTCACACTTGCATGAAGGAATAGATTCATTTGTTCAAAGGTATTTATCAAATGTCTTCCATGTTGTGGAAGACCCTGTTCTATGCATTTGGGGTATATGATTGAATTAAACGTACAAGAATTCCTGCTTTCATAGAGCTTACATTTCAGTGGGAAACATAGGCAATAAATTATAATCATAATGAGTAAATAAAATTAGGTTAAAATGTAATGTGTAATGGAAGAAAAGACAAACCAGGGCAAGTTAAGGGCCACTGGGAGCAGTGGGGAAAGGAGAGACAGCTCAGGTAATGTCACTTGAGGTGATAATAACAAGAGGCAATGAGAAATTTTGCCATGTGTTGACAGCTCCCCAAATTTGGTGTATATTAAAATTCACAGATTTTGGTTAACTCAGAGCCCATGAAACTCATGGCTGAAACAATAGCTTCAAACTATTTAATTTAAATATTTCTAAATTATAAAACTGAAGCAGGCTTTCAGAATATAAAGATTTTTTTTCCATAAGAATACTGTAGCAAGTGACTATTCTAAAGTGTCCCTAAAATAGGAACTCAAGAACAGACTGCTATGCTATTTCTCCAAGAAAGCTGACTACTATTATAGCCACCAAATTCACATGCCAGCTGAGAAAATTTATGTTCGTAGAAAAAAAGCATTTCTTAGTGAATTTGGTGCTTAGCAAGCACCCATAGCTAAACCATTTTTGTTTTCTTTAAAAATGTCTTAATTAAATGAAAAGACACAATGCAATTATGCAGAGGAAACTTTAGAATTAAATTTAAGGTTATTGCTCAAGACATCTTTTGAAGATGTCATTTAGTACAGGCTAAACCAATTGCTTTTTACTGAAAGCCCTTTGATACAACGGAATGACTTTCCCTCTGCAGTGTAACCATCAACTGCTTAAATCAATATTGACGAAATCATTCTGTACAATACTACCTGGGTTACAGAGAATAATTTCCCAATTGCAGAACCATGTGTATTAGACACCATACAGAAAATGTACACCAAGTGCCAAACATATGTCAAGAAAATCTATCCCTGATAGGAGGACTAAACAGAGCAAAGAAATGAACTTCAACTCCACAATGCATTCTGAAGAGACACATAAAAACAAGCAAATAACAAAAAATTAAAGATAACTTGACAGGAAAAAAAACTTTGTATCTCTACTAAGTAATGGAAAAGCAATAACTCTGAGCTACTGATGAGGTTGTGATTGGTGCATGATTTTGTGTGTAAATATGCCAAAAGATTGCTCAGCTTCCAAAAAGCCATATGTACCATCATAAAAGTATGTAAAAGATGTCCATCATATTGAAAATGCAATTTCATAGTCAGAAAAGAGTTCTGGATAAAACCCAAAATATCTAGGATAACTATCAATAAACTTCTATCAACAAACAGTACAGTCTTGGATTGTACCTATTTTTGATTAGAGAATTCTTAATTCTTACTAGATTTACCTCTACAACCTCTTTGTCCTGTAAAATCTGAGTATATAACTTTTATATATGCATTTACAGAAAAAAGTACATATGCCAGCCAATATTCTAGGTGATAAGCATAAAACATTTATTAGGATGTTGATAGACTCTGCCTTTCAAGGAGCTCAAAATCAAGTAGAGAAATGCCTATCTATTTTCTATTGTTATAATGGGATGCATTTTAAACACTGATTCTAAGATGAAATATGCATGGTATTACTTCTATCTGAAGTGTGCTCTGAGGAGCATTGGATAACCAGAAGATCAGGAGAAGGAAAAAGATACAAGCTTGAATGCTAAAATTTAATACTGTTGGATTTGCTTAAGACTTTAAATAAGCAAACAGCTCTTATTGATAAACAAATACAATTAATGAGATTAGATCCATTTATTAAATGTGGTCTTGTCTTTTTTTATAATTTAACAGATGATACACTATTATTTACTGGTGTAAGAGATGTCCAAGCATTTGAGTGCTAATAACGATTATGCCTTGCTGATCATAACACTAATTACAATATATACTGTTGATTTTTAAAAATGGAAAAAATTGAGGTGATCATTATTATATTTGCAGTGAATGAAAGAAAATAATTATGTGACAAAATAAGATCCTGCTGTTCTTTAATTTGTTAAATATAAGCAGAGGAAAAAAATTAGAATAGATACAAAAATCTACATTTAGTTCATCCCACAATAATATTGGGCAAGTCTCCCGTGATCCAGAGGAACAGAATATTAGAGTATCTTGGCACTAATTTCTTCATAACTTTGATTCTATTTTCATGTGTGTAAGGTTAGGTAGGTAAGAGTGATTTTCTGTTTATATATAATAAGACCTCAGGAAAGAATAAGTAAGAGTAAATATCAGAGAGCATAGGGAGTTTATGAATTTTCATTGAAATTGGCGTAAGCCAAATTATCTTTGGAAAGTTACAACATGATAGCCCTAAAGCCATTCATTGATGCAGTAAAAGGGAATGAGAATTAGAGACTAAGTTGGTAGTACATTACATTTAATTATTATTTTCTTTATTATTCAATTTTCTCCATATTTTTATGTATATTTCAATAGGAAAATTTACTTTTAACATAAGTAAGAATTCCAAATACATGTCACGTTGATGAAAAAATTCAAAAGGATTATATACAAATCTGTGTATATGGATTCTCAAAATCTTAAAGCCAACATAAGCTACAAAATATATATATATACATAATATTCAAGATACATGTTGTTTTTTAAAAATAACAGAGTAGAAGAGACTAACTGAAAGAAAATTATCTCACTACTACAATCACTCATGTTCATCGACCTGAGAATGATATCATCACTGAACTTCCAGAGCCATTACAAAGATTTAATTTATGTTCTGTAAAATGCTACCATTCGGAAAGTTCAGTCTAAGTGTTATTTACTATACTGGAGCATTCAAAATCAACCAAGTCCTGAAATTCTTTAATAACTGACTGACATTTCACTTAACCTTTTTAGCTAAAATAGCATATAGAGTTTATTTTCTTGAATGCCAGGTGAGGCTAATCTTTACTTGATTCCACAACCCAGAGATAATAATGTGACATATCAGCTCTTTTGTTAATGAAAATATTAGTTACTTCTAGAGGAATCTGAGGCCATGGCACTGTTTCAAATACGTTGTTCAACATTCGATTAAGTATTACTAAAAATGCATAACATGTTCATTTACTTAGCAAAAAAAGAAGAGTTCTGGGCTTCCCTGGTGGTGCAGTGGTTGAGAGTCTGCCTGCCGATGCAGGGGACACAGGTTCACGCCCCTAGAAGAGTTCTTATAAAGTATTCTTAACAAAAAAATTTTTTAAATAGTCAGCTTAATCATTAGGATATCATTGTGATTATCTATAAAAGAAAGAATTCAATTATTAACACTATATTCAGAACATATAACTAAAATTGATATTCATGTATTAATCATGAGATTTGAGATTAAATGTATTCTTTTTCAGATGATCTTTACTTTGCCAAAGGAATAAAGGATTCAAGATTTCTGGTCCAGCTTTTTTTATTTTAAGTTACAAAGAGATTCCTCAGTTTCCCAAGACCAAGTATTATATCATTATCAAGAAAAGATTCTGAAACTTCCCTTTTCGGCTTTGATATGCAACAGACCAAATTTCCCACCAAGATTAAGTTAAAAAAAAAAGGATTTTTTTTGTGTGTGTGCATATGTGTGAGTGTGTGTGTTTGAAGGTATCAGACAGCTACCAGTCCCAAGACTTGAGTGGCCAAGATTGTGATGACAAGGGAAACTTAACGAGGTGATCATGACATCCTACACCATATTTTTCCTCAAGGCATTTGTTCCCCTTTTTATTTTTAAAAGGAGGATAGCTGCTTTACAATGTTGTGTTAGTTTCTGCTGTACAGCAAAGTGAATCAGCCACATGTATATATATATCCCCTTTTCATTGGACTTCCTTCCCATTTAGGTCACCAGAGAGCACTGAGAAGAGTTCCCTGTGCCATACAGTCGGATCTCATTAGTTACCTATTTTATACATAACAGTATATATATGTCAATCCCAGTCTCCCAATCCATCTCACTCCCCCTTGCCCCCCTTGGTATCCATATGTTTGTTCTCTACATCTGTGCCTCTATTTCTGCTTTGCGAATAAGTTCATCTATACCACTTTCCTAGATTCCACATACATACGTTAATATACGGTATTTGTTTTCCTCCTTCTGACTTACTTCACTCTGTATGACAGTCTCTAGGTCCATCCACATCTCCACAAGTGACCCAATTTCATTCCTTTTTATGCGTGAGTAATATTCCATTGTCTATATGTACCACATCTTTATCCATTCATCTGTCGATGGACTCCTAGGTTGCTTCCGTGTCCTGGCTATTGTAAATAGTGCTGCAGTGAACACTGTGGCACATGACTCTTTTTGAATTATGGTTTTCTCAGGGTATATACCCAGTAGTGGGACTGCTGGGTTGTATATAGTAGTTCTATTTTTAGTTTTTTAAGGAACCTGCATACTGTTCTCCATAGTGGCTGTATCAATTTACATTCCCACCAACAGTGTAAGAGGGCTCCCTTTTCTCAACACCCTCTCCAGCATTTATTATTTGTAGATTTTTTGATGATGGCCCTTCTGACTGCCATATGGTGATACCAATGGAACAGGATAGAAAGACCAGAGATAAACCCATGCACCCATGGTCACCTAATCTTTGACAAAGGAGGCAAGAATATATAATGGAGAAAAACAGTCTCCTCAATAAGTGGTGCTGGGAAAACTGGACAGCTACATATAAAATAATGAAATTAGAACACTCCCTAATACCATCTACAAAAATAAACTCAAAGTGGTTAAAGACCTAAATGTAAGGCCAGACACTATAAAGCTCTTAGAGGAAAACATAGGCAGAACACTCTTTGACATAAGTAGCAGCATGATCTTTTTTGACCCGACTCCTAGAGTAATGAAAATGAAAACAAAAATAAACAAATGGGACCTAATGAAACTTAAAAGGTTTTGCACAGCAAAGAACACCATGAATGGGATGAAAAGACAACCCTCAGAATGGGAGAAAATATTTGCAAACGAAGCCACTACCCAAGGATTAGTCTCCAAAATATACGAACAGCTCATGCAGCTCAATATCAAAAAAAAAAAAAATAACAGAATCAAAAAATGGGCAGATCTAAATAGAAATTTCTCCAAAGAAGACATACAGATGGCCAACAAACACATGAAAAGATGCTCAACATCACTAATTATTAGAGAAATGTCCCCTTTTTAAAGCAGCATGGGACAAGAATAAGAAAGACCCCAAGAAGAATTCCCAAGGGAAAGTAGTAGCCAAGCAGAGGTTTTAGAAGTTTATAGGGCTTGCAAAACAATAATTGGATTTTAAGGCTACGAAAGCTGCCTGGACCTGAGGGGACAAGATCTTGGAGTAACAGGAACCCAAAGAAGTGAATGTGACCTATTATAGTTCTCCAGTTGAATTACCTGCCAATTTCCAAGAAGTACAAACTAAGCAGAGGCCAGCAACTAAGAAAGTGGCTGAGAAGCTAAGTGAATCTTGGCAGTCTCACGGTGTTAAGCAGACACGTTCAGGTTCCACAAATGAAGAGGGCCCACGTATGCCCCTGGATCTCAATGGGACTCTATTTGTAGGGTAAAATCAAAGTTATACCAAGCCTCATGAAGAATGAAATCTGATCTTGAATCTATCCAATCCCTAATTGGATTAAGATGATATTCCCCTAATCTGCCTGCTAGTTAAAGAAAATAATATATACTTATTAGTCTTATTTTAAAATATCTCCTACATTGGAAGAAAATATCACTCAGGTATTCTACATCTTTTATTATAGAATGTCCAGGAATTGATCAAAAATTACTAAGCATAGAAAGAAATAGGACATAGGGCACGGGTTAGCATACAAACATATTTCCTTCTTCTATCTGCTGAGTGGGCCTAGAAGCAACCACAACCCGCTAGCAATCAGCAGGCCCAACATCCAGATTTTGCTTTTTAATAGCAATTAAAGAAACCAGGACTCCTTAGAGACATGACCAATTCCAGGACTTTGTTAGGAAATATACAAGAGGAGCTTGGAGCTTCCTATAATGTCAGAGAGTAAGGAAGTGCATAAAAGAAAGGAAAGAGGGGCTGGGGCATCTCAAAGGAACACAGGAGCGAACTGAAAGAGTGCCCAATGGCCAAATCTGGAACAGTTTAGGCAATAAATAAATAGTAAAATAATGATTAACTTAATAAATAAACAAGGGAATAGACAAATCCCCTATGTAGAAGCATTCCAAATAATCTATGTAGATACTTTGTCCTTAAAGAGGTGGACTACAGTAATTCCCCAGCCTTAAGGATGGGCTGAACAAAGTGACTGCGTTCCAAAGAATACAGTACAGAAAGGGAGAAAAAAACATAACTTTACATTGGTGAAATTTGTCAATGATGTCTTCAGTAAGGTGATCAAGATTAACATCAACACTGATATAAGTCATGTTGGTGGCATATACCCTTGATATGATGTAATGAGAATGGTACCTTACTGATGTGTTCTCTTTCCCCCAAAAAACTATAACTCCAGTGTAACCATGAGAAAACAACAGACAAATTCCAATACAGTAAAATTCTCAATATACCTGACCAGTATTCTTCAAAAGATCATCAAAAACAAGAACAGTTTGGGAAAAGGAGAAGCCTAAGGTGATCTGACAACTAAATATAAACTAAATGTATCCTGGAACAGAAAAAAAGAGGACATTAGTTAAAAACTAAAAAAATTTGAACAAAATATGTACTTTTATTAATAATAATGCATAAATATTGATAATTCTGTGTGACGAACCATTTTAATGTAAAATGTTAATAATAGGGGAAACTGGGTGTGGCGATAAATGGGAACTCTGTACTATCTTCACAACTTTTCTGTAAATCTAAAACTACTCTAAAACAAAAAGAAAAGTTTATTTTAAAAAAGACATAGGGATAGTTAGGGAGTTTGGGATTGACATGTACACACTGCTATATTTAAAACAGATAACAAAGACCTACTGTATAGCACAGGGAACTCTGCTCAATATTATGTAACAACCTAAATGGGAAAAGAATTTGAAAAAGAACAGATACATGTATATGTATAACTGAATCACTTTGCTGTACTCCCGACACTAACACAACATCGTTAATCAACTATACTCCAATATAAAATAAAAAGTTTTAAAAAAGACGTAGGAACAAAATAAAAACTAAAGTTTTAAAAAAGATCCGCAAGTGTTCCAGAAGCTGGAGCTATCAGCCACAGACTTCAAAATAACCTGATTAATATTAGGAAAAATATGACAACATGCTGAATGTTATTATAATATTAGTGAGGCCTACTTTTGATATAGAGTAACACTCCGTCTAACATCCTCCAAGAGGAAGAGATCAGATTCATTCAGTAAAGGGTCTCTCTCCAAATAAATCTCTTCACCAATATCTCCCTTTTTTGCCCCTTTCAGTTTCTTGATGTAATACAGGACTTTACAATTGTGAAATATGTTTTCCCTCTTCATTTGGAAATTCCCCCATATTTGTGTGAAGTTTATATTTCCAATAATCTTTGGTATTTTAATATATATCATATCTCCACCTAATTCAAAATCAAGGAACCTGGTTATAACATCAAATCAGTAAAAAAATTACTATCAGGCCCTTGTTCAAAGCCCTTCAAAACATGCCAAGTCACCATCACAGGCCATTAACAGAAGAGATATTAGCCTAACTATTCCAACAAAAACAATCATAAAAGTAAAGGAATGAATGTAAATGTGAATGTAAATCAATTTTACTACTTTGGAAAAGCATTTGTCATTATCCACTACAGTTAAATGTATATGCGTTACATCCAGCAATTCTACTCATAGGAATATACACAACAGAAATAAGTGCATGTGTGCAAAGAAGATATTTGCACAAATATTTGAAATAGCTGTATTCACAGTATCCTGAAATTGTAAATAATTCAAATGCCCATCAAAAGAAGAGTGGATAAATAAATTATTATATAGTTGTACAAGGGAGTACTATACAGCAATGAGGAAAGAATGGAGTAGAGCACCACACAATAGGAATGAGTTTCACAGATGCCATGTTGAGCAAAAGAAGCTAGTCCCATAAGCATATTTCAATGAATGATGAACAATGTCACAGTCTAGAAAGAAAGCTAATATCAAAAAATATTATTATATTGAAAATAAAATCTAAATGTATGTAATTACTACGTAAATTATTAAACAATGAAAACAAATACTTTGCATATTTAAAATTCTACAGTCCTCCCTTGCGTCAAGTAAAAGAACATTGAAAATGTAACAAAACCTACTCTTCCTCTTTGGTGCTCCTGCTTATAACAGGCTTTAGGACTTCAAACACACATAAAAACAGAAATAAAAAAACATCATACTCAAAGTATGATAGTCAACAGTACCAGTGCCAGCTGTAGTATCCTTCATTCTGGTATATTTGCTATCTTTTCTGACAGTATATTAGATATCGTCCTTTGTATACTCCATGGTTTTGCTTTCTCACAAACACAGAATGGCATTTATATTTCTGTGCTGCGATTCTTTCTTCTTTAAAGCCATGCTGAAGACATGAATTACTCAACAGTGTAACCAGATGAGTCCATTAGTTCTCCAGTCCTCCTGCCAATGATGCATTAGCCCCCATACAGATGTTATCATTGTGTACCACATATTTAGATTGATTATATAAATCCCTTCCTACCGCCTGTCTTTTGTAAGCATATAGGCCCATTTGACGCATAGAAAGTTTTCTTTTCTTTTTTTAAAATAGATTTATTTATTTATTTTTGACCGCATTCGGTCTTCGTTGCTGTGCACGGGCTTTCTCTCGTTGCAGTGAGCGGGGGCTGCTCATTGTTCTGGTGCGCGGGCTTCTCATTGCGGTGGCTTCTCTTGTTGTGGAGCACGGGCTCTGGGTGTGTGGGCTCAGTAGTTGTGGCACATGGGCTCAGTAGTTGTGGCTTGCAGGCTCTAGAGCACAGGCTCAGTAGTTGTGGCACACGGGCTTAGTTGCTCCATGGCATGTGGGATCTTCCCGGACCAGGGCTCAAACCCATGTCCCCTGCACTGGCAGGTGGATTCTTAACCACTGCGCCACCAGGGAAGCCCAGAAGCATAGAAAGTTTTCATTGATTTAAATGATATTTCATTGATCCAAAGAGAAAAAAAGCAATGATTCTGATTCTTTCTCCTTTATTTTGCCAGAAAAGAGGCAGCACCGATTACAGTACAGGAAAAAAGACTGACATTTCTCACTGTTACCAGGTGCAGGAGCCCTGCCACCTCCCACAGCAGACAGTGGGCCCGGTGACCTGGCATTCAGGAATTCAACATTCTCAAGTGAATGAGGTAGTCTCACCCTTTTTGAAGAAAAAGATCCCAAAGTCTGTCTTCAGGGTGCTTGAAAGTTAATAGCATTGATCAAGAAAAGAATAAGCAACTTACGCTGCAAATGTCTGTGCCTGAGCCTATTACGTTCAAATTCTGGGCATTTGTAACACCGGTGAAGGAACTACCCCTTGGGGTCTTACTTTGGTATATGAGTGAATAATAGTCTGGAAAGTAAACGAACCCCAAGAGAAGGAGAATTGCTGTACATCCTTTTTAAAATAAATGGAGGGATGATACCAAGTACAGCATTTTATTTTTCTCTCACGTATTTGATTCCTGCCTACTTGGCCTCTTGCTAAAACATCAAAACCTGCAACAGTATCTTGAGTGAAAACCAAAAGATCGGAGGTAAAACGGGTCAGCCGGATCAATATGAACACCTTCTGGATGCAGCAGAAAACCCCCCTGCATGCAGCCCCCAGTGCCCTCGACACAGCACTGATGCCCACGGCCGACTTCAGACAGTATCTGGCAGGCACTGGTTGTGGAAGATTGGATAAGGAGGCAGGCACCTGCAGACACCCTGCTTTCAGGGAACAGCAGTGGCGCCGCAAAAGGCATCACCAGAGGCCAGAGTGAGGAAGAGAAGAAACAGCAACTGCTACATGGTATCCAAGTACAAGTCTATGGGCAGAACACTAGCTTCCCTGGGAATTTAAAAAACCGTTTGGAGGAATCTGAAGAGTGCTCAAATTCCAATGAAGCCAACATGGGTGAATTTAGGCAAATATTTCTATTACTGATTTTGAAAAGCAGTTCTATCATTCACTTGTATAATCTTGGAAAATGCAGCTCTCTGGGCTTCAGTTTATTCACTTCTAAAATATGAATGATAATAATAGCTACCTATTGCAGGATTGCTGAGGAGATCAAATGAGGCCTGGTAAAATATGGCCTTGGTAAACCACAAACGCTGTATAAATGTTAGCTGTTATTATTATTATGTTATCTAATTCTACCCCCAGAATGCTGTGTCCTGGGGAGTACATTATATACCAATATATATATTTTTTTACATCGTGGCAGGTAGGGGAACCCATAATAGAGAAAGCTGAAACAATAGAAACTGAACAAAAAAGTTGACAAGGCTAGCAATTGCTGTTCACTTTTAAATTCCAGGCAAATAATAAAAATGGACACGTAAGTGCACTGACTGACTGCTTATTTAAGACATACTTTAAAGCTAGTTCAGGTAGGCAGGTTTTGGAATGTGAAAAATGAATTAAACTGTGTCGGTTTCAAACTGTCACCGCTAGAATCTAATTCAAATTTAAACAGCAATTTAAACAGTATAAAAGATTGCCCTCATCGGTCCTCCATAATCTTAACCTTTGGAGCTTTCCACAGAATAGATAGTAAATTGAATTAATTATTAGCCTTTCACCTTGGGGACCTAGGTAGAATTTGGCTGCTCGGAAGACAGCTAATGAGATTGGTAGCATCATTTCAGTCCCCAGAGTACTCTAATCCTCAACACATATCCACCTGTCGTATTTTCCCACTGCTTCTTTTTAGTGAATAAAATTCTAAGTCAGAGTTGGCTGACATTTAAAATCCCCTTTGTAAAATGACATAGTGTGTATACCAGTAAGGTCAGAACAATGTCATGTGTAGGAGAGCACAGGAAAAAAAAAAAGAAAGAAGTTAAAAGTAGTGTCCAACAATAGGATTGATTCTAATTTGTTCCTATTATTCCTGGAGTACATTTCTATTTCTAACACCAAAGTAAACATCCCATTATATGTTCATTTATTCACTCATTTTAAAATTTATTTATATATTCAATAAGCATTTATGAATGAGTACCATACACCAATCTCTGTGGGTCTTGGGTACTTATCATTGTGGAACTTATTGCCTAGTGGAACATAAAAACAATAGGCAATTTAATTAGTCTGTGATAAGAGATGTTAAAGGAGTATGGAATTGCATAAACTGGACTGGGAAGTAGGCTTCTCGGAGGAAATGACATCTAAGTTGAGCCATGAGGAATGAGCAGGCATTCATCAGCCTTGGAAAGGGAATGAGGGTCTAGGGAAGGATATCCCAGGAAGAAGAAATGGGATGTGCACAGTCCTGGAATATTAAGTACCTCAGCAGAGCTGCAACGTAAGTGTTAGAGGGGGGTGTGAATGTTAAGAGAGGCCACTGAAGAGAAAAATAGACTCCATACATTGCAAGACATTTAAAGAAATGTGAATAATACCCTGACAGCAAGGGCAACTTATAAAGTGTTTTCTGTAAGAGAGTGACCTTATAAGATTTGCATCTTAGAAAGACAATCCTGGTTGAATTTATAAAGAAAGCATTAGTGCTAAACAGGATTTGGGCCTGACCAACATGTAAGGTGGCTCTTGCAAGAAACCAAGTTATGGATCATAGTGAACTAACCAGGGCAATAACCATGGGAATAGAAAAGAAAGTGAACGTCATTCAAAGATATTTCATCTTTGATGAATAAATAAGTGTGGAGAAAAAGATGTGGCAATCAAATTAAAGGCTCAGCTTTCTTGTTTGATCCAACAGGTAGAGGGTGTTTTTGGTGTTTAAAAAAATGAAATCCTAGATATATATATTTTAGCACCCTACTGGGTGCTGATCTTCCATGGGTCTCTCACATTTCTGCATGTCTTCTGTTCCAGACCACCTTTGCATGGATGTTTGTACAGCAAAGAGACTCAGAAAACATAGTGCCTGCCTCCTGGGCAGAGTGAAGATTTGTTAATAACAGTAAGTGTCTTCCTCCAGGGAAAAATTTGGGCAAGTTTGCTAGTAGCCACATTTAGAAGAGTAAGGCTTCTTTAGTTTAGGTTTACTCACCTATGACACAGCCCACTGTGTGTGCAGAATCTAACTGGGACCTCTTCTGCATTGTCTGTTGGGAGGCAGAAATACCGAATAATATCCTGTGAACTGAGAAAGAACTTTGAGACCGAAAATGAAGTGGGCAACTCCATAAAGTGCAATTATGAAGCTTACTGTGCATAACTATATAAAGGCAGGAAGGATCCAGCAGACGAATCATCCACAGGCATTTGCAGTTGCACCCAGTGCCTCCAAGAGGGGTACAGGGGAATTTAAAGGGGCCCAAACTAAAAATAGAATCTGACAACCAGGAAGGATAAATTGGGAATTTGGGATTAACAGTTACACACTACTAAACATAAAATAAACAACGAGGACCTACTTCTATAGCACAGGAAACTACATTCAATATCTTGTAATAACCTATAATGGAAAAGAATCACTTTACTGTACACCTGAAATGCCGTAAATCAACTATACTTCAATTAGAAATTTTTTTTTTTTTTTTTTCGGTACGCAGGCCTCTCACTGCTGTGGCCTCTCCCGTTGCGGAGCACAGGCTCCGGACGCGCAGGCTCAGCGGCCATGGCTCACGGGCCCAGCTGCTCTGCGGCATGTGGGATCTTCCCGGACTGGGGCACGAACCCGTGTCCCCTGCATCAGCAGGCGGACTCTCAACCACTGCACCACCTGGGAAGCCCAGAAAATAAATTTTAAAAAGAATCTGACTACCAAGGGAGAAGCACTTCCACACCAACTGGAACCATCCATCATTAACCATCTGCATCAGCAAAAGGCACTCTTCCAGTTTTCTTATCGGGTGAAGGCAACAGTAAAAGCAGATAGGAAAGTCATCTGTCTTGGGTGCATTCCTTGTAAGTTAGGCTAAATCTCAGTCATGGGGAAAAGGCAGGGGGTAGGACTGTGGCCCTAAGGTGGAGCTGACAAAATGGAGTCGGTGTGGTTCAGCCACACAATTGTGCCATGAGATTCGCCAGGCAAAGGTAACTTGCAGTTCCTGCTGTCTGCTGTTCAGTGAGTAGAAATGTCCTCTGTCTCGGACCCAGTAGTCTCTTGTCTTCTACTGACCTCCATGAAACCCCAGCGTCACAATTTCACAGTTCTTGAACGCCACTCCCTCCTACAACCTCTTCAATATCTCCGATGAAAAAATTATTTCAGGTTGTGGGTTTGGACTTTTTGTGGGAGTTTATGTTATTACGTTGAGGGTAGAAATTTGAAGTTGAAAAATATTGTTAAAGGATTTTTTAAAGTTTATTTTCAGAGTTTTATATCCCTATAAAAACCAAGTCCTATGTTTTCGTATCTCTGCTTAGATTTATGCATCTAATTTTTAACAGGTCAGTAATTAACATATTACATTTGTATCCGAATATGAAAGTTCTAAAATTAGGTTTGCAGAGCTTCATTTTTCATATTTTGAACCTGAATTTTTTTAAAAAACTGTACATAAAAGAAATTCAAATTTTAACATTAGAGAATGGAAATTGGCAAATTTGTAGGAATTTTTGTTGATTCAATTAAAATTTCCTGTTTTACTGCTGGATTGCAATCAATAATTTAACAAATAAGGAAATTCTGACTTTTAGATTTTAAAAGCAATAGTACATTTTGTAATTGAAATAAAAATGCTTTGAACAAACAATTTTCAGCACATTCTAGAGGCTAGAGTTATGACAATGAATAAGGAATCATCCCTGTTTCTCAAAAAATGAATAATGTAAATAGAAACATTTGTAGAGATATATTCTAAATGGAAAAAATATTCTTCTTAAACACATAGTTGAAAATTTAAGCCCACATTCTGCTGTTTACTATTTATTATTTAATTTAAACATATTGCTGTGGTTAAAATGTGGTCCCTTTGATTGTGTCAGTAACTCGTTAGCTTTGGGATAAGCTACACAATCATCATCACTATCTTGGGTATGTTCTTTACATAATGAAGGCAAACTTCAGTGGGGAAGGATTTCTGATTAACATTGAAATAAAAGCCTTTCTCTTTGTGCTTGGATTTTGAGATACTAACTTTGTGGCTCTGGTTAAATAAATTTGAGAAATTTGTACATCCTATCATCTTCTAATCCAAGTCCTCTTACTTTTTGTCCTGAGTGCGACAGTTCAAAAGAATGGTTTACTCATGGTCAATTAATTATAATTAACAATAACCCACCAAACATGCCTCCTAATTCTCACCTTTCTGATATTAATACCTTGGCTCTCCAAAGGTTTGCCATGAAGGAAGCCTGGTTCTCTGCCATACTTCTACTTATTTCTATTAAGCAATCAAAAGAACAAGGAGAGCTGAAAATACAGCCCTACAGCCAGCTATAAAGACCAGTAAAACCCATGCCCACTTACTAAATTCTGCAGCTGTTCTTCTAACATGAGGGTATGCTTAGCCTTTGGCATCCACCATAGTGCCAAGTACATCTAAAACTGTTAAGCATGCAGCATCTTCCAAAAAAATACATTTTCCTTGAAGATTTGGCAAACAAATGCATTGAACTGTGGCACTCTTGAAAGTGTTAAAGTGAAATCAACAGTTTACTGTTTTTCCTTCACTAGCCCATTCTCATGGTTTCGTACAGTAATAAATTTTGTATTAGACAATACAGTGGTATTAGTATTCTCACAACTGAAATAGTATGTTTTTGTCAAGAAAATAATTTATGCTAATATCATGGGTCTTCAGAGAGGATTAGCACAAATCCACCAGCAAGGGCGAGCTGGAATGCGGCATTCCGTAATGAGCGCAAAACACCTGCACAACCATTATTTTCCTTAAAAATTTGGTTGACACCTCATGAATTGAAATTCCTTTGGTAATTTGTACCTGATCAAATGCTTTGTGTTGTTTTGTATCATTTCTCTACATATATTTTACCTATCCAATAAAGTGTGCTGGAAAAGTGCTTCATGAATTTTGTTTGGGAAATACTGATGTCAGCAGACTTGGTCTATTATACAGATTTTTTTAAAAAAAATCTAGATTATTGACCTTGTCTCTTATTTTACTGTCACCATATCTCTCTTCACTTTATAGTTCTGTATACGAACCCAAAATTTGTGCTCCTATTGTAGACTGACTGACTGATTCTAGGTCAGCTTTCTAGTGCAAATCAAAGTAAGCTGGCATTTTTTTCTACAGATTTATGATGGTATCTTGAAAATCTCAGTGACTGTCAGTATAACAAAGCTAGTATTAAATTCTGGCTCTTCCATTTACTAATGCATGTGAAGTCATGTGAGTATCATTTTCCTCAGCTTTTAAAAATTTTCTTGTTCAAAGGGTTATTCTTAACATTAATAGAGGTAAAGTAGATAAAAACTGAGTTTTTTTATTATTTCAGAGAAACTCCTTTATTAATATTATTTTGATTTTAAAGTCTTGTTTGAAACACTTTTCAACTTGTCAATGACCTCTTTAAAATGTTGAACCCAGAAATGAAAAGTATATTTCAATTATACTCTGCGATCTGTATAGATATTCATAGGTTATATATCACATTTAAAATCAATTAAAGAAAAAAAGATTATGAAGTATATACTGTAATCCTTAAAAGAAACCTCTTAGTCAAATTAAATAACCTAGCCTATAATAAAGCAACCTGCTAATACTATCAGATTTTAGAGTTACTAGTTGTGTTGTAAGATTTCTAATTGCAGTTATATAACTTTGTGTTTATGATATGTTTTAAGGAAGGCAAGCTTGTTTTCATAAATGTAGAAATACCTTCCTGAGTCTGTAGTGGAAGTCAGAGATAGACTGTAGAAAAGAGAGAAGAGGCAATGCCAGAGGGAAGGAGAACCGCAAGTGAAGAACTGAACACTTGTCTTTGCATCCGTCACTTCAGAGCCAGCGCCAACAATAAGGAGAAATTGAAACAAACTACCTCATACTTCCCATAATTCCCTGGAGGTGTCGATACTCAACACACATTTGTCTGTACTGCAGGGCCTGAGTAAAATTTAAATGAGCCTCTTTAATGTTTGGGGGCATTAGTGACTTATAGGAAAGTGGACGCATTTCATAATTCACGTAAATCTTTTTTTCAGGAGAAAATATCTAAGTGTAAAAATTTCACTTAAAAAGTACCAAGGCATAAAAATAAAATGTGAAAACCTCAACAGATTGACTAGAAATTGGATCCAAGCATATTTGGAAACATCTGAATGAGTGACTAATAAAATAACCTAAAACATCTTCTGGGCTTCCCTGGTGGCACAGTGGTTGAGAATGTGCCTGCCAATGCAGGGGACACGGGTTCGAGCCCTTGTCTGGGAAGATCCCACATGCCGCGGAGCAACTGGGCCCGTGAGCCACAACTACTGAGCCTGCGCGTCTGGAGCCTGTGCTCCGCAACAAGAGAGCCCGCGATAGTGAGAAGCCCGTGCATCGCGATGAAGAGTGGCCCCCGCTTGCCACAACTAGAGAAAGCCCTCGCACAGAAACGAAAACACAACACAGCCATAAATAAATAAATAAATAAATAAATAAATAAATAAATAAAAGCCATTTCTAAAACACTACTCTTATTGAATATTTGAAATTAAAAAAACAAAAAACAGAAAAACAAAACATCTTCTGAGGGAGAGAGGCTATAAAGAGTTATCACGATGTCATCACTGGGTAGATTATTTAAGAAATAACAAAGTGTACACTCTGTTCAGGACTCCCCAAAGTAAGACATAGCTTTTACTTAAGTTTTAAAGCGAGACTTGTCCTTAAAGATGAAGATTCAACGTTCTGCATATGCAAAACCATTTCAATCAAAGAGAACTGATTTATCTACTGTTAAAGTAATCTCTCAAACCCCAAGAATGATCTCCACATGCCATATACCTAACTTCATGAGTGAAACTGGAGTCCTGGAACAAAAGTGGAGGCATTAGATAAGCAATTAACTTCTGTGTGGTTCTGTAGTGCACAAATGAGGGCACGCTTCTGAAAAACTGGCTGCTGGTCTCAGTGTAGGGTGGCTATTTTGGCATGAAGAGGCCCATTAACTGAATAATTAAAAGAGCACTTGGCCCTGATATCCTGAACAAATTCCAGCATGGTTAATTATATGCACTTATTGCCATTTTAATTCTCCATGCAATTTCAACTGGACTCAAAGTTTTCCTGAATCCTCTGTCCTAAAATAGTATTCTGTTGAATACGGAGTGTTTTTCTTTTACTCTTGCTTGTGCCTAAACTGTTTGGCATTATTCCCATGAAGTTCAGTTTGTGGTTTCCAATGAGAACATAAACACAGAACCTAATCTGAGGAAAAAATATGGCAGCAAAATGTGCTCAATTTCAATGAGTCCCAAGGGGTTCTAGGAAAATAAAAAATTAATGTTGTAAAATACATTTGACGATATAGATTAACTATGGACTTCGTTGTGCACACGAAGACTTGAAAATATACTGGATGTCTGTATCATTTAACCAGTAAATTGCCAGACATACAAAAGAGGTGGTAATGCAGAATTATTGTCAGCCATTTTTCATAGCTGACAGTATGAATTTGATATTCTTTCCTGATTGTTTTTCTTTCAAAGTGGGAATGCTCGTACCCTACAATTTTAGGTGGTTTTTCTCAATTCTCATGATGTAAAATAGTAAATCAAATAACACATGTGTGTCTGTGTATAAATCTTTAAGTGGGTGCATGTTTCAAAACTAGCATTTTCATGTCACCATTCTTGCATTTTTATAGTTTGTATGGCTGGTCATCTGCTAAAAAAATAAGCATTCGTAATTTTCAAGTCTCTTTTATAAAATGAAAACACAAAAACTACCTAGCTACTCTATCAGTGAGCTAGTTTATAGAAAAGATATTTTAAAATGAGGATTTATATTAAAGAAACAGAGTTTATATTTTTCATACCTTGATATTGAATCTTGAATAAAATTTAGATGGAAATTCTACTTTTAGGAATATTATTTAAGATACAGATATACACATGTATATATATTGATTAAGCATATTTTAAAATAATTAAATTTTAATGCTAATATTTATTATACTCTATAACATCATATAATATCAGAGTACGAAATGAATCATCAAATGTGCACAGATACCCTATAACAATTAGACATAATAAAGTTAGGGGAGATATTGGAATAAATATATTAGTTCATAATACTAATAATATATTTACAAATGTATTAAGTTTTTGACTATCACTATTTTTACCATATCATATGAAAAATACACTAAATTTGAAGAGTATATTTAAAATGATCTGTCACAAGTGAAGGCCAGCTAAAAATATATGAAATTCACTTGGGGAGCTAGGGATGAGGAAAATCTTAAAGAGCAGACAAACTATATCTTGATTTGCATGAAGCTTCTGCTAACACCCATATACACAACTTTATGATGATGTTCAGGGTGTACGGAAAAGGGTGTTGTGTATTTAATCATGGTTAATTACTCTCCCAAGAACATGCAGGAAGCCAGCTAGTCACTATTAATTTTCATCTTGAATATGAATTTATGATTTTGACAAGATCCTAGAACATTCTGAGGACCCTTGCCATTTCTCAGTGAGTACACTGTGGGTGGAATTAACACTGTTAAGCAGTGTGCACTGTAGGTATTCAATACCTATTGACTAATTGAGCACAGCTATTATTAAATAATATCCAAGGGTACATTGCTAACCCAGAAATTAATATTTAGGGAATCCAAATGGAAATTTTAAAACATCCTTTTTTCAGATCCTAGTCATTTGATGGCACTGTCTGAAAGACCCAAGGAATTACAACTCTGAACTGAGAGTCTAATCTTTTTTCTTAAAATAATCTTTGACTATAAGCATAAAAATGATTTTAGTTAAGTTTAAACAAAATGCTCACACAGTATTGTTTGGTATTCCTTTTTATACAGGATGCTACATTCTGTTTGACTTATATTTGTATAATCACAGCCAACTTATTTAATATGTTTTTTGCAATTACTACTTTTTTATTTCCACTATTTCTTGAGTGGCAAAGTGAAGTTCAGTAACATAATTCCTATATTAACATCATTTAAAAATACATTCTTTATTTTAAAATAAAAATAAAAATTTGAATATCTATAATGGTAAAATTAATTATTAGAAATCACCCTGAATGCATTATATCAAAGTTACTAAGGCAATTTTTTAAATACAGCATAGATCTGGAAACATTGTTTCCGTTTTTAAAATCGCAAACCACAAGCATTATAAGCATAGATGCATTGGGGAATACCTAAGACAAATTTTAAACTGTGCATCTGCATATGTGTATTAATATTTTTTACTTTGTTATAGTTAAATAAGGAATGATGATGGTATTTTTGTGTTTTCATTTTCTTCATTGTAACTTTCCCTTCTTATATCTATTATAGCCAAGGCTCAATTTTTTTGAAAATAGGGAGAATTCCTGGGAATAAAAGTCTATAGCTATGGACTACCAATCGATTGCAAATCAAGACTAAGTTTAATAAACTTGTTACATACTTGTAATGACTTAGGTTGTTAGGCTAAATAGACAAAGTGAAGAAATCAATGTTTATATAAATTATTTTTAAACACTTTAATAAATATCAGGAAAACTGGTAATTACTACTAAATAGGAACTTGGCTAGATAAATAGTATTTACAGGACCTCCCTGGTGGTCCAGTGGTTAAGACTTCGCCTTCAAATGCAGGGGATGTGGGTTAGATCCCTGGTCGGGGAGCTAAGATCCCACATGCCTCAGGGCCAAAAAAACCAAAAACATAAAATAGAAGCAATATTGTAACAAATTCAATAAAGACTTTAAAAAAATGGTCCACATCAAAAGAAGTCTTTAAAAAAACAGTATTTACTATCAATATAGCCATGGAAATAATTAATAAAGGTTACAATTTTTTTGCTCTACATTATCTCTGTTCCTGAGTTTGGTCAGTTTCTCACATAAAATCAGTACATTTCCAGAGAATGCTTGCTTTGTGTTCTTCTAAGCAGTTCAGAAAAAACTTTGAAAATATTCAGGGCAGTGATGCAGCCTTGGCCTTAGGCATCTTACAGTTGCAGTAGAAAGCTCTGAGGTTGTGTCTATAGGAGGCCAAGGCAGCCAATAAAAGCAACAATACAATAAAAGCTGGTTCACCTATTAGGGGGTGAGGATAAACGTAAACAGTTCTGTGACTATCCCTAGCAAAGTTAGTTTTTTTAAAAAACAATGTCAGCTTGATACCCTGTGTATCAAGGGTAGATGTGTCTCGCATTTTCGTTCCCTTTCTTTATTAACCCTTTGAAGATGGCATGTAAGGAAGGCCTCTGTATTGCATTCACCTTTCATCATTTCCAAACCTTCAGAAAATTACTGTCAAAAGTTAAAGCTTGGTCTCAGGAATTAGTGAAGAATTTTTGTGCACACAAGGGATGAGACAGGAAAACAAAAGGCCAGGTCAAGAAGGTCAGGGCCAGTCCCCCTGGAAAGAACAGTCACTAATGTCCAGAACTCCAAAGTCAGAAAAAACCTAAGGCAGATATCAACATGCAAGAAAGATCTGGGACATAGGAATATCCCCCAGAGATTCCAGAATTACCTTTTTTTGACAGATTTTTATTTTCACATTTCAAAAACTGGTATTTCATTTTACAGTGACTCTCATATGGTTACTCTGTTTGTTTTCCCTACAAGGTACTAAAAAGCTTGAATTTCCCATGAAGGATTATATAATAGATATTTTTACTGTTATCAATCAATATAAAATACTTCTAGCGATTAACTAGTGACTAGAGTATTTTATATTTATTTGATATAATTAAATAAAGAAAGTTATTTCATAGCAAAGAGGTGGTGATCTTTTAAACCACCTTTCATTGATTTCATTTTATCAGAATTATGAGTATGTGGCCACAAAGCAATGTCTATTTACAGGACGCTTGGAATTACCTGCACATATAAAGCCTAGAAAAAACATCTGTGAAAGGCAGGACTCATTTGGTTCCTAATAAAAGTTACCCTTGGAAAGGTCATTTAGTCTACACAGTCTTTCACTGCCACTGCACACTTCAGAGGGAAGAAAACAAGAACATCAAAGTCTTACTATTTTTATAAATAACTTTGTCAGGCAACAGTTTAAGACCTTTTTGAGAATGCGATGTCAGCAATGTAGTTACAAAGGGTAAAAGGAGCTGAAAGTGAGCGCCCCGACTGTGCATTCGACCTCCACGCTGACCGTGGACCTGGAGTTGTTTGAAAAGAAAAACTGTAAACTAAGAGCAGAGAAGAGGCTGAAAGGCACACACACCTCACGGATGGCTTTCATCTGTTCTTCCCAATTGCAACCACTGAAGCAAGTGGGAGGTCCAGTGCTTCCAGAAGAGTTTAGCTTGTGTCTGGCAACTCTGAAGAGAAAAAAGTACATACACACCTAAACAGTGCACGTAAAGTAACCTGGTTCAGAAGTGATTTTAAAACTTGGCAAAAGTTTAGTATGTATCTTTATTTTATTTTTGTTTGAAGAAATCAATATGTATTTACACAGGACCCTCAACAAATAGAACAAACAAATTCCTATGAAAGAAACATGGTGGCATAAGTACGTCCCTCGTTCATAGAAGAAAATCTTTTTCCTTTAATGCAGCTTCTTTTTGGTAATGCAGCGTTCAGAGAGATACACGAGCATTAGTGAGGAAGAAAATAAATACCTTCTATAATCACTTAGATCAACTGACTCCAACCTGAAAATCAGCATGGTGACAGATGTCACAGCCTGAACACGCCCACACCCAGAACCCACATCTGCTGGCTTACACGTGAAGATGATTTCTCTAAACACAAGAGATGTTTTGTTAAATGATAATTTGTTTGCACTGTCATATGTAAGAATTAATATATTAAAAAATAACATTAAAAAGGTACCACATGAAGGTTTAGAATATCAGATGATCAATCTATTTGATCACAATAGAAGAAAAAATTCATTTAAGCTTTCATGGCAAAGTATGAACCAAATGCAGAATATCCCATTAAGGAATTATATTCAAATATCTAGAACTATTACAGCAAAACAGTTACACAGCTTTTCAAATTTCTCTCCCTGCTTTCCAATAACTGATATTCTGCTGCCCCACTGTTTTTTAGTCTACAACAACTTTTGAATAAAGAACCCAATGAAGGGGGTCTAATCATTTATAGTTTCTCAATTCAGTCCAAAAATATTTATTAAATGTCTGCTATGTGGCAGATACTACATCAGACACCACAGGAAAGGAATAAATAACAAATGATTCCAGCTCTCTACCTGACCACCTTCCTTCTAAGGGAAGGCAGGGGGAGAGAAAGAGACTCAAAAGGGATATGTATGTTCAATATAGGGCTTTGGAAACAAAAATAAGGGTGTGAGGTACCACAGCAGCATAGGAGAGAGAGTTCATGCAGCCTGGTAAGTATTCACTTGTTCTCTCTCATTCTCTGTCCTTACACACATGCGCACACACACACACACACACACACACACAAGCATGCACACGCACCTTTTTAACCTTAATGAAATAGAAAATTTGAGCTTGCCAAGATTCTTGCAAAATTAAAGAAAGTATGGGGTTTTTTTTTGTTTTTTTTTTTTTTGCGGTACTCCGGCCTCTCACTGTTGTGGCCTCTCCCGTTGCGGAGCACAGGCTCCGGACGCGCAGGCTCTGCGGCCATGGCTCACGGGCCCAGCCACTCCGCGGCATGTGGGATCTTCCCAGACCGGGGCACGAACCAGCGTCCCCTGCATCAGCAGGCAGACTCTCAACCACTGCGCCACCAGGGAAGGCCCTAGAAAGTATGATTTTAAGCACTGATTTTGGAGGTGTGTTAGAGTCTGAATGTTCAGTAGCTTCAGCAGTTAGTGGTGGGCACGTGATGAAGTTTTGATTTCTGGTGCCGCTCCTGAGCCTGCTTTTGCCTGCACATCCACTCCTGGCCAGCTCCTGCTCTGCCCGTAGCGTGGGCCGCGACCTTCTGCTAGATTTCCCAGTTTGTGAGGTCAGTGGGGACTGACGGGTGGAAGGAGGGAGAAGCCGGGGTACCTCTCCCTCTCCTACTGAGCCCGCGCAGATTCATCGGCTGGGGTTTGAAAACGTTCAGCAGCTCAGCATCTTCTCTGCCGAGGAGGGATGGCGACTTCCTGCTGGGGCTTACATCTGGGTTGCCTCAGTATCTCTTTTTCTGTTTAGCTTCTCAACGACTCTGTAACCATGTAAGCCATTCTCTGAATACAGTTCACTGTGTTTTAAATACAGAGCGTGGTTTCTGATTTCTGATTAGAGCCCGGCAGACATGCTTCGCAGTTGAATTGAAGGGTCTTAGAAATTGTGTCCAGCCATTTTCATCTACACTGAATCATCCTGGTCAGTTGTGCTCTCATAACAGTAATGATAAATATTTACCACTTATTCTGCTGTTACTAATTTCCACATATTTTACATGTACTATTTTATTTACTCCTTCCTAGAACTCTAGAAGGTCAGCACAATCATTTTTCTAGTTCATAGATAAAGAAGCCAAGGTCTAAAAAGTTAATGTGACTCGTCCAAGGCTACCTTGTTAACAGGTAGTAGAATCAGGGCTATACCTGGCCTTTTAACTCCACCAGTACTCGCTTGTTGTAGATACTCCCTCACAGCCAGGCATCTTTTCAACCTAAGGCCACTTCCCGTCACTCTTAGCTGTAGACTGCATTTGTTATTTGCTACTTTAAATATTAGGCATTCTGGGAAATCACACAACTAAACTTGTTAGAATTAAATCTATAAAATAGGCAAACGCAATTCATATAAGGGTCTAGAGAGAACTCCTATGAATACAGTGTTCAAGCTTTAATTTCTGAACAATATGAAGATTAATTTACAAAAGCTTTTCATTGCTTTACTTTCTGATTCTACGCTGTGTTTTGAAGAGTAAAGTTTGTTTGATACCTGAGCTCCTTGTTCCAATTTATTTCTACACATAGAAACTCTGCTAAATTGAGATCTCTTTGAAGGCAAAAATCACACCTTATCAATCTCTGCACTCCCAATCCATACTTCCAGATCTGGGTCACTGGAGGACCTCAATAAATGTGATTTGTAACAGCAACTGGAGTATATGCATAAGTGGTTACGTACAAGGAGATAAATGTGTCTAAGGCTCTAAAATAAATATATGAGTAAGTACCTATAAAATAAATATCCTCAGATTATGCAGAATAAATCTGCTTTAACTTTAAGATTATTCCATATTACATACACAATCCTGTAGTATGCAACTGAAATGTGATTTATTAATTCATTCTTTGAATAGAAGAAATAAACTCAGATGTGGTAATACTACGGTCACATTATAATTGGAGGTTGCTCACTACACTGGTCAATAGTCGATTTTGACTTCTGGTCTTGTATGGAAGGCTGAGTATGCAAGTATTTCTCTAGAATCTGCTGAAAGCAGATTGAAAATGCCACTGAAATGGCAGTAAAAAGATTAAGAAACTAGCGGAAATCCACAAGGGAAAAGAGAACAAGATACTACAGGATACTACAGCAGACAAGAGCTGCCAACTACATTTTTTAAGCTGAAAAGTTGATGGGTAATTAGACTACTTACATGAGAAAAAATGACACCTAAGCTTGCACTGGGGGAGGGCAACAAAAGCAGGCTGATTCACCCTGCAGTCATTCAAAGGCTCAGGGTTTGGAGAAATCAGGTATGTCACATGGTAAGAAGTTTTTCTGAAACTGATTACAGGAAGGATTGTTGGAAAGTTTATATGACAAGCGGTTACATTCTCAGATGTCCTCCCCCAGTACAGATGGCCCCAGAGTTCGGATGATTCCACTTTATCATAGGGGCAAAAGCAATATGCATTCGGTAGAAACCTTAATTTGAGTTTTGAATTTTGATCTTCTTCTGGGCTAGTGTTCTGCAGCAGGTACTGGGCAGTGGCAGTGAGCCACAGCTCCGGTCAGCCATGCGATCATGAGGGTAAACAAATCATATATACTCTTACAATTATCCATACCCATAGAGCCATTCTGTTTCTCACTTTCAGTACAGTACTCAATAACTTATATAAGACAGTCAACACTTTATTATAAAATAGGCTTTGTGTTAGATAATTTTGCCTAACTGCAGGCTGATGTGTTCTGAGCATGTTTAAGGTAGGAGAGGCGAAGCTACAGTGTTCAGTATGTTAGGTGTATCAAATGCATTCTCAACTTATGGTATTTTTAACTTACGATGGGTTTATCGGGATGAAACCCCAGTATAGATCAAGGAAGATCTGTTCAAGCCAAGCAATTATCCCTTTCTACTTTGGTAAAAGACTGGAAGTTCAGTCCCTGGAAATATTGAACCACACAGTTTATAATCTTGGAGATGCTCAGTGTCATTGAGGGTGGTGGTAATTATTTTCATCCAGAAAATATTAAAATTTATATGCTGAATTATGGCCTCCAGCTCCCCTCAAATGCTAAGAGTCAGGCCTATAATCTTCGTAGGAGTTTGAGGGACTCCATTCCTCTTCCAACTGTTCTTCCCAAGAGAAAAAATCCTGAAAAACTAGAGCTTTCCTAATAAAACAAACAGATTCCCCTCTGATCACCTTTGCAGGGAGATCTACCAGTCAACGAACACCACCTATTCATACAGAATTTCCAATAACTATAATATTTCATCAACAGTAAATATGAATAAACTGTAAGAAATATCCTGACTTTGAGGAAAGCTACTTACAGGAATCATTAATATCAAAAAAAAAAAAAAAAAAAAAAAAAAAAAAAAACCTAACAGGAAAAAAAAGGTAATACAAAGCACAAGAAAAAAAAAACTCTAAAATTTTTAAATTTACTATCTTTAAATGTAAAAATAAGAGTGTACCAGTAAAACGAAACCAAGATGCAATAAAAGGAACATTCAGAAAACAAACAAAACACTCAAATTAAATCTATAATAGTAGAAATTTAAAAACAAAACTTTTTATACAGAAAATGAAGGAAAACTTTCCTCCTTAAAGCCACAAAATACAGACATGAAAATATAAGAAAAGGGGCTAACATTACATGCTTGATTCAATCCAAAAAGAAGAACATGAAAAAGTACAAATATCAAGGACATAATATAAGAGTTCCAGAACTTAAAAAGATAAAGCTCCTAGTATTAAAAAGCCAACTAAATCCTAATATAATGAATGAAGAAAGATTTATTCCAAGGATCATAATTGTGAAATTTAACAATACTAAGGATGCAGAGAAAATTCTAAAAGCATCAGAGAGCAAAAGTAAGTCATCTATAATTGATCAAGAGTCAGAAAGTTATCAGAATTCTTAAAACATTATTAAAAGCTAAAAGTATTGCTTTCTGAGTGAAAAACGTATGTTGGCTGGAACTGGGTGGAAAGAGGGTAGGATTCTTTACCATGCCAAATAAGCAATCACTGTATATTTTAATAATTTTCTAGTTATTTTTGTGACTCCCAAGTACCATGCTTAAGCAGTTATTATAGAATAGTTCATAGTAGAGAATTTGTCCTTGCTCTAAGAGATGGTCCGGCCTTTGAATTTGGAATTTTATGCCTAGTAGAAATGTCTGTTTTTACCTGGTGATCTTGGATCATACCAAACAGTTTAAGAATGTGATTCAGGTTGGAACATGACCATACTTTAGGGTGGGGACTGGCCATACCAGAAGGACAAATAATTTAGGGTGAGGGTTTGGGGTCACATGGTATCAGTTTGGGAACTGCAATCGACCACATGTGCAATTGATCCATCAATCATACCTATGTAAAGAAACCCTAATGAAAACCTGAACACCAAGGCTCAAGTGAACTTCCCTGATTGGTAATACTTCATGCATATTTTCCCACATCATGCCAGGTAAGTAACCCTTCCTGACTCCACGGGGAGCGAACAAGGAAGTTCTGCATTTGGTATTTCCCCAGTCTTCCCAGTGTGCTTCTTCCCTTGCCTGATCTTTACCTGTTTTATTTCCATGTCATAAATTGTAGCTATGAGTAAAACAGATTTCAGTGACTTCTGTTAAGTCCTCTTAGCAATTTATCAAAATTGAGGGTGATTCTGTAAAACTTCCAAACTTGTAATTGCTGTCAGAAGCGAAGGTGGTGGACTTGTGGACTGTGCTTCCTCTAAGCTTTCTAGTTGGTTCTCCAAATATTGCAAATATGCTCTACCAAAGGAGGAAATAAACTTGTAAACAGTATGTATTGGGATCTTAAGAAGGAGACATATAACAAAGGTGAGCATAATTCTCAGGATGAAGAAGAAGGGACATCCCATGATGCCAGCCGTGCACTGGGCCTTAGTAGCAGCCAGATTGGAATCAGAGGGCAGAGAGCTCTGTAAGTTCATTAAAGAAAGAAAGGGGTAGGGAAGAGACTGGGGCTTTCTAGATGGGGGACTCTTTTGCAAAGCTCCAGCAGCTTAGTGTTATGTAGGAATATGGGCCACTGTTACTCAATTTTTTCATTTCTCAAGTTGGAAATACAGATTTCTACATGAGAACTTAGATTTTTATATGAAATGCCCGATTTTGAAATGCTGACAACAAATTCAAACATTCTGTTGTATAAACATAACCAATCTGTGGGTTGAACTCCACCAACATGCTATCAGTTTGTAGCTTTGCTCTACAGCATTTATTTCCCTACTCTGGCAGTGCTTTATGCTAAAGAAAGGCTCTGATGATTTTCCATATTTTTGCTAAGGTTTCTATTCAACAGCATCCCTCAAGCTCACTGAATTTTTTTTTAATTTTTAATTTTCACAAATGACTTGGAATTCTGGATCTGTGAACTTCACTCAATGCTAAATGTTCATTTATTAGCTCAATCTATAGACATGAGAGGGCACATGCTTTCTAGTACATTCTCCAATGAGAAGTCAGCTGCTACGGTTGAGTTCAAGAGCCTTCACCTACATTATGACATGTAAGAGCTTGGGCTGTTGGCATTGCTGGAAAATGACCAAAGCCCCTCTGATCTTGCTACTCTCCACAGTGAGGATATTTTCCCAGGAACCAATGCTCTCAAACCTGCAAAATGGTGCTCTAGCTTTAAAGTACAGCCAGAGTCCTTGAGAATTCCAAACTCCCTTCAATTAACATTCGAATGCAACCGTTCTCACTATTTCTATTACTTCCCAGCCTCCTCTATTCCAGCACACATCTGTCACCCAGAAAACTGCAACAGAACTCCAAACTGGTCACTCACTTCCACTCTTGACCTCCTTGATCTGTTCTCACCACAGCACAAGAACTGTTCCTTTAAGAATATAAGCCAAGGGACTTCCCTGGTGGTGCAGTGGTTGAGAGTCTGCTTGCCAATGCAGGAGACACGGGTTTGATCCCTGGTCCAGGAAGATCCCACATGCCGCGGAGCAACTAAGCCCGTGCACCACAACTACTGAGCCTGTGCTCTAGAGCCCACAAGCCACAACTACTGAGCCCACGAGCCACGACTACTGAAGCCCGCACACCTAGAGCCCGTGCTCCGCAAAAAGAGAAGCAACCGCAATGAGAAGCCCGTGCACCACAACAAAGAGTAGCCCCCGCTCGCCGCAACTAGAGAAAGCCCGCGCACAGCAACGAAGAACCAAGGCAGCCAAAAATAAATAAATAAATTTATTGAAAAAAAAAGAATATAAGGCAAGTGATGTCAGTTATCTGCTCAAAGTCATCCAGTGGCTTTATCTCAATCAGAGTAAAAGTCAATATAATTATGCCATCTACAATCTTTGCCCCCTTCCCACCCTCCCCATGCTCTCTCCTCACTCTGCTTTCAGTCAAATTGGCCTCTGTGGTTGGGCTGAAAAATGCCGCCCAAATAATATCTGCCTCAAATCAGTGGAACCTGTGAATTTTACCTTAGAGGGCAAAAGTGGTGATTAAGTTAAGAGTCATGAGAGGATCTGCTTCCCCTGGATTATCTGGGTGGCCCTAAATGCAATCATATATATCCCTATAAAAGAGAGGCAGAGGAATTTTGAGAGAAACACACTGAAGAAAAGGCAATGTGAAGACAGAGACAGAGATGTGGCCACAGCACAAGAACACCTGCAGTCACCAGAAGAGGCAGGAAATGGACTCTCCCCAAGAGTTCCCAAAGAAAGTGTGGCCCAACACCTTTATATCAAAATTCTGGCTACCAGAACTATGAGAGAATGAATTTCTGTTGTTTTAAGCCACCACATTTGTGGTAATTTGCTACAGCAGCTACAGGAGACTAACAAGGCCTCTTTGCTTTCTTTGAAGGATTTTCAACACGCTCCAAGCTAAGGGAAGTTATATCTCCAGTTCTTTCTGATTGAAATATTTTTCTTCCAGATATTCAGAACGTTTCTCCAGTTCTTTCGTGAGGTACCACCTACTGGGTAAGACCTTCACCTTATTTAGAACTGCAATCTCCTAGCTTTCCCTGTCTTCCTCTGCCTTACTTCTTCCCACAACACTTGTGGAATACCCTTTGCTTTACTTATGCATGAGTTCATCATCTGCTCTCCCTCTACAACAAGGATAAGGTACTGTAAGCTCAGTGAGGGGAAGGGACTGAGTGAGGGGAGGGGGTGTGGTTTGCGTACCCCTGAATTCTCAGTGCCTGTATCAGCGCCTACAGCACCGAAGACGCCCAAGATATATTAAGGAATGCACGTGTCCCTGAGGGAAGGAAGGGACCACGCAGAGAACTGGAATCCTGACCACTATGCAATCGCTTTTGCTTTGGAATTAGGTCAGTGTGTTAAGGCTTATCTGCATGTTGATACTTGACTTCATGCTGCTACCTTGTTTTTTCTTTTAACATAATTTTATTCTCTTAACAGTATACTTAATTTTTTGTGATCTTATTCAAATAAAATGTTAATGCTTTTGGTCCGAGTTGCCATATATTTAATTAAATATTATTAATATCTTGTTAAATAGTACATGTTTCATTAGATTCTTGTTTTGCATTTGCTCTACTTCATATATTTAATTTTAATTTTATTTTATTGATCAGTGTATCCTTCTTCCTTAGTCCTTTACCTACAACTTTCTTTCTATTAACAAATTATATGGTATTTCTTCATTTACATTTTATCCAATTTATTAGTGGTACAGTGATTAAGAGCACAGACTCTGAAATTATTGTATCCAGGTCTAAATCCCCCTTTGGTACTCACTAGATACGAGGTTTTGGGAAAGGTACCAAATATTCCTTTTCTGGAAAATGGTAACAATAATAATCCCATGTATATGCTTCTCATATAAATTAAAGACTGAGTCTATTTTAAACTTATCTAACAGTGTCTGGTTTACAGTAATCCTAAAAAAACGATGTTTTAAGTTCCAAGTTTTTTTCATTACGTGATTTTTTTTTTTTTTTTTTTTAATTCTATTGATTTGAGTATTCTCTCTTTTTGTCTTAGTGAGTCTGGCTAATGGTTTATCTATTTTGTTTTTCTTGTCAAAGAACCAGCTTTTGGTTTTATGGATCTTTGGTATTGTTTCCTTCATTCTTTTTCATTTATTTCTCTCCGGACACGCAGGCTCAGTGGCCATGGCTCACGGGCCCAGCTGCTCCGCGGCATGTGGGATCTCCCTGGACCGGGGCACGAACCCATGTCCCCTGCATCGGCAGGCGGACTCTCAACCACTGCGCCACCAGGGAAGTCCCTACATGATTTTTACGTCTGACTTTTCCTTATTTATTTTATTATGGCAAGCAAACAGCACAGGCATAAATTAAACATTAGAATCATCAAGTTGTTAAAAGACTGATTTATTTGGGGCCTTTTCAGTATAAATTACTCATCCAAGGCATATCTCCATAGCCACCTTCATTCATGAAGTATAATCTATTACCTCAGATCTGTGTACTAACACCAGCACATGGACTGGGAGATATCATTAACATTAGGTTTTCAAAACAAGAACATCTGTATTATGTATTCTGTAATAAAGAAGGGAGGGAGAAAGCATTTTAAATCATGAAGTAAACTGCCCTAAAGGCTAAAATTGGTGCCAACTTAATAAGCCCACTATGGTTATGAAATATTTGTGCTCTGTCTGACAGCCTACAGTAAAAACCTGTGGTACATTTTCAATTGGATAAAAGGAAAAACAGAATATACTGGAATGAGGCCCCATTTGTCTAAATCAGCAGAGACATTTCCTACTGCAGTGACCTTCACTGTGTTTTGAGGACTACAGCAGAACTGAGAAATAGTTTTTTCTTCCTTAAATACATAAAATACCTTGAAAGAATCTCTCTTTATTTCTTCCCCCTAGGATCAAGTATTCAAGACCTCATTATAAGAATTTCATATGTTTGACATTATTATACATTTCTCTCTACCACCACGAGCTAATCTTACATTTTATAGAAACAGTAGAATTCTCCTAGAAATATCATATTCCTTCCCTAGATTATCATCACTCAAAACAACAGCTTTTTAAAAACCCATTGTGCTGACATCTACAGAGAGGAATATTCTTAAGATGCCTGGAATCAATCAACATAATGGAAAACCTAATGTTTAACATCTGTATAAATGCTTAGATATGGGACAAAGAGTCTGGGTAAACTAAATTTTTTTTTGAAAGAGACACTGGACAGATTTTTAATCTCTTCATTTATTATATATTACTTTACAACAGACAAGAGCCAATCTGATTGTCCAAGTCATTCTATAGATCTTCTTTACATCATATTTTTTCAAGTTACCAAATTTTAAAACATACTAATTTAAACCACAAGTGATTAAATTAAAAGTAATGAGGGCTTCCCTGGTGGCGCAGTGGTTGAGAGTTCGCCTGCCAATGCAGCAGACGCGGGTTTGTGTCCAGGTCCGGGAAGATCCCACATACCGCGCTGTGGCTGGGCCCGTGAGCCATGGCCGCTGAGCCTGCGCGTCCGGAGCCTGTGCTCCGCAACAAAGTAATGAAATTTTCTTTTTAAATTGGAAATAGAAATATGGAGTTACCTTCATCTTACTTCCCGCTATCTTTTCATTTGGCCAAATTAACTTTTTTGAACTTACTGTCAAATTGTTATCACATAATAACTAACATAAAAGAGAATATATATCCTTCTGCAAGTGACCGTTAGGGGCTGCACTGAGCTGGAGGGAGCAAGCCGACAGGTGTCAGAGCAGCCCCTTAAGACAACAAACCAAAAGCAAAGTAACCATCAAGCCTTGAATCACCACAATAGCATAAGCATGAGGCTGAAGAGCAGAAAATCCTTTCCCACCATTCTTCCCCTTGGAACGGCTCCTGGAGAGGGTCAGGTGCATCAGCACAGACTTGGGGTCTCACTGCTGAGGGAGCCCTGAACAAAAGGCTCCTGTCATTTTATGGACCCAGGGGTCCAGAGAAGGAGTGAGGGTAGGGCTAGGAGTGAAAAAGTATTAAATACTGAGTCAGAGTGGGGAAAAATATCTTTAAAGTTTTCTCCTCTCCCCCTAATAAAGAGGTCTTGGTAGAGACACTGGGAAGACCATGGCTGAGGGCCCTGTGAATGGAAGCACCTCTGCTAGGAATATGTATAAGAGTGCAGGGGCCACCGGGGGAGGCTGAGTCCTGGACTGCCACTCCCTGCAGAGACTGCAAGGCACTGGCTGTGCTCCACATCTGATGTGGGGAGAGCAGCTGTCCCCTTGAGTCCTGCCTGCCAGGTAAAGCCTTTGTAATTGTCTATAGTGGGGTCTGAAAGATCACACATAGGTTTTTGGCCAGGAGACAGACTCTGCATAAACATAAACTGATACAAGCCAGACCATTAAGTATAAAAGATTTTTCAGAGAAGATGGAAGAGTTCAGTTTTGGACATATTTTACCTCACTTCCTGAGTCAGTCAGCTTAAGCTAAAATATGCTACAATAACAAACAATCCCCATATCTCAGTAGTTTTCAAAGATTAAAATTTATGTTTTTTCTTGTACTATGTACCCATTGGAGGTTGCCTGAATATCTCATGGTTTTTAGTTTGTTGGTTTGTTTGTTTCTGTGTTTGTTCTGCAACATTGTTGAACTTGTGGGAGAAGAAACAGAGAGATGAGCACCTCTCCCTGCTGGTGCTTAAATGTATGCCTGGTTAAATCACTCTAGCCAGGAAGTGGCTAAAGCCAAGCAGCTCCCTTTCCTGGAAGGTGAAGAGAGGTAGACTTTGGCCATCAGAAACACATGGCTTGATAGCAGGGGGCAAATTTCCCAAAAGAAATGTAGAATTCTCTTTTAATGGAAAAAAGTGAATGAAGACCTTGTGAGTCTAGAGGCAAGTTATTTGCAAAAATCAGCAAAGGATCTTTATCCATAAAATAAAGGCTCTATACTAGGTGATTTCAAATGTCTCTTTTAGGTCAATGCTTTTTGCAAATCCTAAGTCATTTCATGTTGTGACCCTCTAGATCCTCTTTATGGATAACACTCATGGGGCTCAAGGACCCTGGTGAAATTGGGAACATTATACAAAGACAAGGTTTGAATATTATGATATAGTTAAAACAGTCACTCTGATTTTTTTTTTTTTTTTCCATATAGAAGCTAAGCCCCAATTCTGTCAATCATGCTATGGATAAACTAGTATTGATATTTACAGTTACACTATTAATCTATTCACCATGCCTTCTAGCTGTTTTTAATTCTTTTTCTATGTAGAAGTTTTGCTATATTGAATTTGTTAAAAATGTGTACCAAAGATACTATTAAATTTGTGAAATAAATAATGTTGCTTCATAATAAAATTATCTTTAATTCATGTTTTATATTTTAATTTTACTTGTTATAATTTATGACTTGAAATGGACAGTTAATATTTACATTCCTTCAATGCACATTTTAATATGTTGTTACCATAATATTTTCTTATTTAGACAGAGCATACTCTGTAACTTTTTCAAGGCATCATGCTTATTTTTCAAGGGCTGACACTAACTAACTTTCATTCCATTCTGCTTTGGTAATAGATAACAGAGAAAAATAATTATCACTTTCAAAATAAGGGTACCAATTCTTGACCTATGTATTATAACCAGGACTAGAAGTGTTTGTACCTAATGAACCTTAAAGTAATAGAATGTTTAAATTTTCAAATAATGTGGTCCATTACCACGACATTTAAAACTTAAACTGGCAATTAAAATGGCTAACAGCAGACATGTCTGCACTATTGGGACATAATGAACATGTTGATATGAAATAAAAAGATCATGGATTTATGTTGATTTTGGAACTGTTTTTGAAATGTTCTTAATTTATTTATTTTTGCTGTGTTGGGTCTTTCGTTTCTGTGCGAGGGCTTTCTCCAGTTGTGGCAAGTGGGGGCCACTCTTCATCGCGGTGCGCGGGCCTCTCACTGTCGTGGCCTCTCTTGTTGCGAAGCACAGGCTCCAGACGCGCAGGCTCAGCAGTTGTGGCTCACGGGCCCAGCCGCTCTGCGGCATGTGGGATCCTCCCAGACCAGGGCTCAAACCCGTGTCCCCTGCATTAGCAGGCAGGCTCTCAACCACTGCGCCACCAGGGAAGCCCCGATTTTGGAACTTTTAATTAAAAATGTAACTAATGCTTGTCAATCAAATTAAATTGTTAGTAAATTTGACCTGTGAACCTTAATTCTCTGATGAAGTATTTACTATCAACTATCTCGTTTCCTTTACTTATATCAAGGATGACTATTTAGTTATTTGGTTTTTTGTTTTTGCTTTTTCTTAAGCCAAATCAGTTGATTAGTGCTCCTTGAGGAGCATTAATTGAGTTGAGTCATCCTCATGATTTGATATCTCCCTCCTGCCTTCACAGCCTGTCCGAGCAGGCAGACACTGTCCTCGTGGACTAACTACATTTACTTTGTCCCTATCCAGGTACTACCCAGCTCTTAAACATACCCATTATCCATCTTTCTCACCAACAGATATTCACCATTATTTCTGGCTTAGGCTACCTATTTAGAGAGGTCAGGGCATTATCTCATGATGAGTGGTGACAGACGAGTTAAGGAATTAGCGTCATTCAGTAAATTAAGATATTGTGACAGAGAATGGGCAGGTAAATGAAATTGTTTTTAGTGTTCCTGAGAGCATGGATCCTACAGAGCTTCAGTTCTTTGAAAATGGAAGATATACATGTGGATTTATAAAATTTCAATCACAGGCATAGTCTCCCTGAAATAGTTCGACTATATATCCACTTTATACATTAAAGAAATATTCAGGTATCAAATCTGCACAAGGGAGAAAAGTTTTATAATATTAGGATATTAGGACAATTTAGTAATATAAAAAATGACATTTGGAGGTTTGCTTTCCATTTTCAACTACTGTAAACAAATGAAGCATTTCCATTTGAAAACACTGATTTTGTTGAATCAATATCTAAGCTTTACAGAGAAATATCTATCCCAACTACATGACTGAATTTCTAACTTTAATCACTATTAGTATAATAAATACCTATAATGTATGAAGACAATTATACTACTGAAATCAAGTAGTATACTTATTTCTTCTAAACCTGTATTGTCCAGTATGTAGCTACTGAGTGCTTAAAATGTGGCTATTCTAAATTGAGATGTGCTGTAAGCATAAAATATATACCAGATTTACAAACATGGAAAAAATGTAAACTATCTCAATAATATTTAAATTGATCATGTGTTGAAAGGATAATGTTTTGAATATTTTGGGTTAAATATGTTTTTAGAATTAATTTCACCTCTTTCTCTTTACTCTTTTCTATGTGACTGCTAGGAAAATTTTACATTGCATATAGGACTTATATTATGTTTCTACTGGACCACTGTTCTAAGCAATACAGAATAGCATTAGCATATTGAAAATTACTTCTTTCTAGTAAAATCTCATGCACGTTCATATAATTCATGGCCTTTGTATTAAAAATACTCTCATATAGGGCTTCCCTGGTGGCACAGTGGCTGAGAGTCCGCCTGCCGATGCAGGGGACATGGGTTCGTGCCCCGATCCGGGAATTTCCCACATGCCGCGGAGCGGCTAGGCCCATGAGCCATGGCCGCTGAGCCTGCGCGTCCCGTCCAGAGCCTGTGCTCCGCAACGGGAGAGGCCACAACAGTGAGAGGCCCACGTACCACAGAAAAAACTCTCATATAGCTAGAGCCATTAGAATGTGTTATCATAAAGGAAGAGAGAAATTAATTTTCCTCTATCATACAATTTCATAACTGACACTGAAGGCTTTTTTGTGTGCAACTATACCATGTATTAGGAATGTCTGGTGCAAAGCATAAATCGGCACAGTAGTACATTTTGCTATGATTTGTTTTGACACTCTCAATTACATTTTAGAAACCTTACCTACAATGTCCCCAGCAATCTTTTCATCCAGATGAATAAACTTTGTTAAACTCAACCAAGGTATTGAACATGATTTACTTATTTAGCTGTAAGCTCTAGTTACTTTGGCACACTCAAAAATTGAACTTGCACCAAAGATCCATTTGCTGTCTTATTATTAAATAGTACAGAGCCACTAAAATCCCACTTTCAGAAACACTGGGATCCTGTGGCCCCTTCCTGTGGTAAACGGAGTATGTGAAACTACTAATTTTTGTTCAGTAAGTATTGGTGTGAAAACTAATCTTTTTATAAACACTGGTGAAATGAAGAAAATAACCTCTTGCCATTTTCATTATCAATCCCAGCTTTTTTGTCTAATACTTCAGCTTGGTGAAACCCTTGAACAAAATCAACTTTTCTTCTAAGTTCACTTGCCAAAATTTTTTCAAAAGCCAAACTTTTTCCATGCATCACTTTTATCACAATAAGGAACAACCAAATGTCAAACGATCTGTTTCTATTCTAAGAAGACTTCTATCTAAATGGTGTTTGCAGTACTCAAATACAGAATAACATTTTTGGAATATCAAGTAAGGTATCTAGGCAACCTAAAAATCCATTGCATAAAATTTTCAATCATAAATTATTATTTCTTTAAAATTTTTATTTATTTATTTATTTATTTTTGGCTACGTTTGGGTCTTTGTTGCCGCGTCTGGGTTTTCTCTAGGTGCGGTGGCTTCTCTTGTTGTGGAGCACAGGCCCTAGGCGCACGGGCTTCAGTAGTTGTGGCACGTGGGCTCAGCAGTTGTGGCGTGTGGGCTCTAGAGCGCAGGCTCAGTAGTTGTGGCGCATGGGCTTTGTTGCCCCATGGCCTGTGGGATCTTCCCGGACCAGGGCTCAAACCTGTGTCCCCTGCATTGGCAGGCGGGTTCCTAACGACTGCACCACCGGGGAAGTCCCTCAATCATAAATTATTTTTTAATCTCAGCCACAATAAAGATGAAAAATCAAAATGAATGGCATCCACGATTAAAAAATATGTTGTGACAGGGAGTGCAGTACTATTGCCCAACTGTGTGAAATGGACTCTTGGACACTTATCTTACCCAGTAAAACTCCAGTTAAATGTTTTACAAGTTCCAAAGGAGACAGAAAAATTGACAGGTGATTTTAGGAAAATATTCTAGATAAGGCAATGTTAAAATCTATTCATTCGTAAACTCTCATTCTCAAAAATCACATTTTTGTACAATATCAATTATGTACTCTGAAGTTTATGTTTAAGAATCAAGATGGACTGTGTAATAAGCACATCTTTTTATTTGTCACATCCGGAATTAGATTTCTTACAAGATAATCCTGTTCACAAAATTAATTCTGTGGAGATTATTTTTTGAGTATACCAATGACTGCTCCAAATCAACATTTTTTTAAAGTCATGAAGTTTAACATAACGCTCAATCAATTTAAAAGACAGAAAATTTACAAATGATAAGATATATGTTCATTCATCCTTTATTATTATTATTAGAATTATTACTTAAATAATTTAAATAATTATTATTAAAATATGTTTGCAGTGGAGGTAGTGCACATCATGGTATAGGTGTGTATAAAAGCACCCTGGAAAAGATGCTTGTTTTTACTTTTCTTAATACAAAATGGGACATTCTTCATCCCCCTTTGCTAATTCAAATTAGCCACTCTCAGGCTTCCCCGGTGGTGCAGTGGTTAAGAATCTGCCAATGCAGGGGACATGGGTTTGAGCCCTGGTCCAGGAAGATCCCACATGCCACATGCCGCAGAGCAATGAAGCCCGTGTGCCACAGCTACTGAGCCCACGCGCCACAACTACTGAGCCCGTGCGCCGCCTAGAGCCCATGCTCCGCTAAAAGAGAAGCCACCACAATGAGAAGCCCATGCACTGCAACAAAGAGTAGTCCCTACTCACCACAACTAGAGAAAGCCTGCGTGCAGCAATGAAGACCCAATGCAGCCAAAACTAAATAAATTTATTTATTTAGAGAAAACAAGTGAACCACTCTCACACCACATAGCCAATAAATGATCTCCAAAGCTGCCAGGAGGAGCCAGTGGTCCTCCTGGCTGTATTCCCTATTGAACAATTCTACAGCTTTGTTACGGAAAGTAGTTCACCTCCACGCAGTTAGGAAGTTAGCGTTTACAGAGTATTTACTGCACACTGAGTAATACAATCATACCCTCCAGGAAAAACTGGAAACCCTACTGAGCAGAGCAGAAAGCACCTAGGGTCCAGAGAGGAAGCAAACAGAAACAAATTAGCTTAGTAAGGCAAGGTTTTCTGGAGGATGTTGCAGCTTGAGCCCCACTGTTCTGGTCTTTCCTTTATTGTTTTGCCCTTTCATTTATTTTTTCCATGAGAGAAGCATGCCTAATTTTATTTTTTAAAACTTCTCTAATTTTATTTCCTACTCTTTTAGTATTTTGCCTCAAATTTCAATGTACAGTACCCTTGTATATTATATACTATTAAAGTGTAGTTTTAAAGAAAACCAGACCCAGACAGTAAAGTGGTAAAAATAGATTCTGTTTTAAAACTACAGCAAAAGGGAAAAAGCAACCTCATTTACAGAACTGGGCTCAAGTCCAGATACAGAAAGGACAGTTGGAGATTTATAGCCAAGGAGCAGTGAGGGGTCCAGTGGATGGCAAGTTACTAAAAGGGGACATCAAGGATAGGGGGATTCCTGCTAAACCCATTTAACAGAATTTTTGCTATAGCTGGGCTATGCAGCCGCAGCAAGTACAGAGACCAAAGTGGAGTCCTTGTAACTGGGAAGAGCCAATTCTGACTCCATGCTGGATCTCTTCCTTTTACTTTAACCTTTGCTTTTCATTGCTTTTGTTATTATAATCACTGTCTATAGCTGTAAGCATACATAATGGCCTGCCACAGGGAACCCTGCCCCTCTGCCTGACTGTTAAACTAAAGTGCCTTTGTTCAGCTCACAGAAGGACATTCTGACCCTGCCCACCTGTGAATGGCTGCAGAAAAGAAGAAATTAACACATCCCCTCCCCAGTACAGGCCATGCCAGATGTTTTACAAGATAAATGACCTTACTTCCTCACCTCCTCCCCATCTCTATTCTGTAAAAGAAACTGGCACCCAGACCCTGACAATATGGTCTTTGGGGGACCCTAGTCTGCCATCTTCCCAGCCGGCCGGCTTTCCGAATAAGGTCGCTATTCTTTGCCTCAACACCTCGTCTCCTGATTTATTGGCCTGTTGTGCAGCGAGCAGAGTGAGCTTGGACTTGGTAACATCCTCATCAAGAAGAGGGCCCAGAAGAGCCTGACTAAAGGTTGATCAACGAGAGAGTCTGCCAGTACGCACGTGGTTCTCCTTAAATAACTACATATACTGAGTAAAATAATGATTTTATTTCTATTATTTTATACAAAAAATTTATATATAGTCGTGATTATTTCATACAATCTCGTTGTTCTTCTTTACTTTTAAGCATATGATTCTGTTATCTATTCATTTGATTGGATATGGTTAAGGACTGTTACTAGACATGTTTCAGAGAATCTAAAAAGAATACTTTTCCTAACAACATAAAGGAAACTGAAATAGAGAAATTGGCAGTATTTAACCTAGGACACATTAAAAAAAATACTGCTAACAGAGGAACAGAGAAGTAATGAACCAAAGATGTGGAATAAACTACTCTTATCTAAAAATTTTTTAAAGGAGACTAATAAAAAAGTTTTGTGGGGCTTCCCTGGTGGCACAGTGGTTGAGAGTCCGCCTGCCGATGCAGGGGACACGGGTTCGTGCTCCGGTCCGTGAAGATCCCACGTGCCGCGGAGCAGCTAGGCCCGTGAGCCATGGCCGCTGAGCCTGCGCATCCGGAGCCTGTGCTCCGCAACGGGAGAGGCCACAACAGTGAGAGGCTCGTGTCCCGCAAAAAAAAAAAAAAATTAAAAAAAAATTAAAAAGTTTTGTGGAAATGATAGATGTATAACAATTAAGTCAAGGAATAACTCCATTAAAATGAAAACCAAATAAACAGTTAAGTAAACAGTTAAATCAGATTTTTGTTAGTAAGCAGCAGGCTATAAACTGTAGAAATTCCAAATCATAAGAAGCCAAAAAGTAAGAAAACAGGAAAAATATAAAACAAACAATATACTAATAAAATTATAATTATTTTTAGTAATTATAGAAGCTGATAACCCATAGATTAAAAAAATTAAAAAATAAACGATAAAGAAGAAGTAATACTGTAAAAATAATAGAAATTTTCTAATCTTAAGTAAGTCTAAGTCTGAAAACCAAGAGTGTTATCATATATTTGGAAAATAGATATATCTATACTGGATGCCTCTTGGTAAAACTTTTTTATAACTCTGAAATCAAGTATTATAAGCACCCATGTTTGAAAAAATAACACAGATTACCAGCACATGAACAAAAATCTATATATTTTAAAACTTTTCCACTACATCAAATGCCAAAAACAATTCAGAGCAACTTTCAAAGAGCACTGAGAAATAAAAGATACTATGCCCAATTAACTTGTATTGCTTATGTGAATATAACAGCAAGATTTTTCTCAGGTAAATAGTTATTCAAAAATATACTAGCCTTTTAAACTTCTGGAACTTCCTCTTGTCAATTTTTTTGTCTTAAATTACCCATGTTTAATTCTCATATTTAGTGATACTATGGCTAAGATTTTTCAGAGCAAACTCTGATCCTATCATATCTCTTGTTAAAATATCTCAGTGACTTCACATTTTTCTCAGGATAAGACTTTTAACTGTGCCTTCAGTGTACTGCATATCCTGGTCCCCTCCTCTCTAGCCACATTCCCTGCACTGGGGTCACTGGGTTGGTTCTGCTCCTTTTTTTCTAAGTACCCCTCATATTCACCTAGTTAAATCCTACTTTTTTCCCCAGAGAATGACTGTCCATTCTTTGCAGTTCCATGCTGTTTCAATCATATTTTTATATGATTTCAAAGCCCTGGGTAGACTCAAGGGAGGGCAAGATCCCAGATAAAAGGACTGATGGCCTCTGGAGTAAAAGGTCAATACACACAATACAGTCATGATAATGATGAGGATAATTTACTCCCAGCTTTGCTGATGACCACCAGCAAAGTAATAAAGAGAAAAAAGACACGAAGAGTCAAGAAGGAGGGTCCACTGCTCATTTGTAGGAGGAAATACTTCCTCTCTTACACCCTCTTTTTCACCCTCAGGCCCAGCCCCTCCTTAAGAACCTACACAGATGGCTATATGGCTGTCTGGCTATATATAGAATGTAACTGGCAGGGGTGAGTTCCAACTATCTGGGGCTGAACTTAAACGACTGGCTGCCATAGTACAGGATGGAAAAATGGTGTCCCTAGTAAAGGATCTCACACAATTAGTGTGCATGATGGGAATGACCACCAGGGGAGGTTCTGGACTTCTGTTCACACAGACCTTTTCAACGTGGACTTTAAGGCTTGAAGGTCTGCTCACCCTACTTTAAGGTAACTGCCTGGACTGTCAATGGAAAATACCATGCAAGGCCAAGGACTTCCTCTGTCAGATGGGAGGTTAGAATGGGCTTTCTGGACAATAGATAATGATTTGGCAAGTCCAGAGGAGGCTGAATTGAGTCCTGAGTCTGCACAATTGTTTCTCAAGGAGGTTCCTGACAAATATAAGTCCTCTTTACCGGCTATGATGGTTAATGATAAAACAATTCAATAAAACATAGCTGTCCTGGATTTAATAGGAACCCCTGAAAGACAAACTCCTCAGAGCTAGCGTTGCCTATTAATTCTATAAACAATATCCCACCCAGCCTACATCAAAATTACTACCAACAGTGAGGCCACCCCCATCCCCAGGACAAACAAACCATCCAGGCCCTCTTTGAGCATGAACCCAAGATGATCAAGAGAGGTTATATTGGAATCTAAGGCATAAGGGAGTCCCAAATTGGATAATCTCTGGTAAATTGGTGGAATAATGGCAATATTTAATAGAGTTAGATTAAATTCACAGCAGGTACCTCCCTCAGAGACAGCCCTACCTTCAGCACCTGTCCAGGTGGCAGGGAGCTACCCCAATATAGGGATCCGGAGGTCTCTGAGGGGGTCCCTTCGAGCAGACAATCGCCCTTTTACCATATTAACTGTAGTTTGGATCCAAAAAGGAAACAACACTGGCTGGCTCTGTTGGACTCAGGTGCTCAAATCTCCCTAATCCCAGGAAACATTTACGCTTTAAGACCCCCTCACTCCCTCCAAGATATGGCAGTCTTGCATCTTAGGAGCAGGATTAATTAAAGGGGTGATTACCAGTTCACCTACTAAAATTGGCCCATTTTTGTTAAACCATGCCTCTGACCTGATCATTTCCCCATATTCCGCCCCCACTGTCCCTTTTCCCGTGATGGACCTCCTCAGTCAGCAGGTAACCTCCCAAAACAAGCTTAAGTCTTTATTATAATGACAGGTGCTGCCTAGTGGGAACCAGTTAACCTTCCTCTACGGTAGCAGGTGACAAATATACCACAATATCAGCTAACACAAGGCACTGAAGGATTCTGGCCAGTTGTAGCTTAGTTAAAGAAGGGGTACTGATTCTTACCATCTGACCTTTCAGTTCTTGGTATGGCCTGTGTTTAAAGCACTGCTCATGACATGTACACACTGCTGTATATAAAATAACCAACAAGGACCTACTGTATAGCACAGGGAATTCTGCCCAATATTCTGTAATAACCTAAATGGGAAAAGAATTTGTAAGAGAATAGATACTTGTATATGTATAACTGAATCACTTTGCTGTACACCTGCAACTAACACAACATTGTTAATCAAACATACTCCAATATAAAATAAAAATTAAAAAAAAAAAATAAAGCACTGCTCATGAGTGGAGGATAAGTATAGATGGTAGAGAGTTAAACCAGACTATTCCCTTTATCAGAGCACCTCTACCAAATATTTTTACCTTAATGGATAACATTCAAAAGAACATGGGTAAATGATCTGGAGTTATAGACTTGGTTAACATGTTATATTCAGTAAAAATTCACAGAAGAGTCAACCAAAACTTGTCTCCACCTTTGAGGGTCAACAGTACACCCTTCCCTGATTGCCTATGGGATGCTTAAGCAACTCTGAAACTGCACATGGGATTTGCTGCTAAGACCTAGACACTTGCCCCACACTCCCACCAAAAACATGGCTTTGGCACTATGCTGACAACACTCTTCTCGTTGGACCTGTCCAAGACTCTGTCTCACAGACCATCACAACTGTGAATGAACACCTCACTGAGAAGGACCGGACACCTGTATAAGGCATAACGTCTCCCCAGTCTGTTAAATTTAGGAGGTACATCTGGAATTCAGATGGGCAAACTATCTCCTATCTCCAGTCAAGTAAAAGACAAGCTCCTAGCTCTTTAGCCTATCACAACATTTGGCAGGAATATTTGGAGTCTGCTACCAACTTACCCTTCACCCCTAAAACTTGAAGGCCCTCACCTAGCAAGTCACCCACAAGTCTTCCACTTTTCAGTGGGACCAGATTGACAACATACCCTAGATAAACTGAGGAGGCTATTTCTTCGTTCTCCAACTTGTGCCTTGAGGACAGAATTTACAATCAGAAGTTGTGACCACCCCAAAATTTGCTTCCAAGAGCCAGAAAGACAGGAAAATGCCTACCTATAGACTTTTTTTTTTTTTTTTTTTTGCAGTATGCGGGCCTCTCACTGTTGTGGCCTCTCCCTCTGCGGAGCACAGGCTCCGGATGCACAGGCTCAGCGGCCATGGCTCGCGGGCCCAGCTGCTCCGCGGCATGTGGGATCTTCCCAGACCTGGGCATGAACCCGTGTCCCCTGCATCGGCAGGCGGACTCCCAACCACTGCGCCACCAGGGAAGCCCTACCTATAGACTTTTGATGAACGTGGCTGCCAGACTCAGTCCAAAGGTATTTTCAGCACTAGACAGGCAACACTTAATAGTGTACTGGGCACTATCAAAGCTGAAGCCCTTACTGGACAGAGCCAATCACCTGGTGGACTGAGATTCCTATTATGCACGGGATAATGGAAATCGGTCCCTGTAAACTGGATCCACAACAGAGGCCTCCTGATTGAAATGCAAACAGTATCTACAGGTTCCAGCTAAACCGGGCTCTACTGGATTTTCACAACTTCTTGAGGAAATAGCTACATATCCTGCCACTGAGGCTAACTTGCCAAAAATCCCTGAAATGCCTCTTCCTCTTGCTCAATGGGGACTAGAGGAAGGATGGTCTGCACTCTCAAACCAAGAAAAGCAATGGTCTTTCTTTTTTTTTTTTTTGCGGTACGCGGGCCTCTCACTGCCGTGGCCTCTCCCGCCGCGGAGAGCAGGCTCCGGACGCGCAGCCTCAGCGGCCATGGCTCACGGGCCTAGCCGCTCCGCGGCACGTGGGATCTTCACGGACCGGGGCACGAACCCGCGCCCCCTGCATCGGCAGGCGGACCCTCAACCACTGCGCCACCAGGGAAGCCCGCAATGGTCTTTCTTGAACAAGGGAGTCAGTGTGCTGCAAAAGGGCCCAGACAATGCGCAACCCATAGCCTGTCGCCCTTACTCAAACACACCAGTCCCCACAGCAGGGAATGCGCCAAAGTTCCAACGGAGCTGAACTGTGTGTACGGTACACCTGGATATAGAGTGTGACCTTGACAAACATTTTCCTAAAACTCGCATGTTTAAAAATTCAGGGACTACACCATCCTGGGAATTCTTCCCTAACCTAACCTTCTCACAGTGCTAACTACAAGCTTTACACAACTCTCAAAGCAAGCAGGCTCTACAGCAATTGCAACACTGTCTGCCTACAGTAAACAATCATAGCTCTTGAGTGTTACAGTAAAGACAATTCTCATGAAAAATACATTTTGATCACACCGGGAAATCTAACTGCTCTCTTCATGGGAGTTTCTCCACTCAAACTGACAGCTACTTGCTTACAGCTATTACAGAATTTGCTGGGGCTTACCAAAACCACCATTAAGAAGAATTTAGGAAATAAATGGGAGAAATTGCCCTCAATGTTACTCTTCTGGGGGAATCCTTAAAAATTGCACACATACTGAACTTACAGGAGATAGAAACAATAATGAAAAGCCCAGAGGAGAAGCTAACCTGGGGGAAATGTATCGGTGCAGTTACAGTGCATCCTCCAAGGAGCCACCCAGAGGCTATTGTCTGCCCAGACAGACAGTTGTCTGCCCAGAAGTTTCCCCTCGTACAGAAATGATGGGCAAGTCGACCCTCACTGGAACACAGCAATACTGTGATAAACAGGTACAGATATGGGCCAAATGCATAATACAATTGATATGTTTTGGAAAGAAGCTGACCCACTTTGAGGATCCCATATGTGAGTACCCCATATGGGATCTAATGTGGTGTGCAGCTAAATTAACAAAATAAAAACAGAAAGCAACTACTAACGACTTATTTTTCTGAGTATAATTTGCCTTGGTCATAATTTTTCATTAGTGGGAAAGAGAGGCTTTAGCTTAGAACAGGTTTCTCAACCTTGGCACCATTGCTATTTTGGGCCAGATAATTCTTTGTTTATTATCCAGGGGCTTCTCTGTGTCTCGCAGATGGTAACAGCTTCACTGGTCTCTGCCCACCAGATGCAACTAGTGCCCCCCTCCTAGCTGTGACAGTCAAAAACATCTCTGGAAGTGCCACATTCTTCTGGATTTGCTATGGAACAGATCCCACCCCTCCACTGGCCTAGAGAAACATGCTGTATATTTTTATTCTGGTTTCCCTACCCCCACCCTTAGCCCTTCTAATTACTGAAATCTTATCCATATATCAGAGTATTTGGGGGAGCAGCAAATAACGAGCCTTTCATAAACTGCCAAAATTTCTGCTCTCATACTGTAAATTTAATATTAACTTATGAGTCTATTCTCCTTTTTTATGTTTGAGGATGATAGGTTTAATTTTTTACTATTTTCACATATTTTTGTTTATTGTGTTTATTTTAAAGCAGTAGAAAAGGTCTGCACTTCTGTGACTTCCACACCATATTTTCCCAGAAATCTTTCTAACTTTAAAGGAAAAAAGTAGGAACTATTTCATAAAAAGATTTTTGACCAGTAAAATTCCTGATTAAGTCCACTTTACGGGTTAAGAAAATATTCTTTCAAAGTGCAAATGTAACTGGGAGATTTAAAATACTGTCATTGAGGAAATCCATTTTGTGAGTTAAGAAATTACTGTTTTAGACTACAAGTATAACTTGAAGGATAAAAATACTATCATTTAGTTTTTATGGATATCATTAATCACAAGCTTTCTTCCTTTGCTTTCACTTTCTGAAGATAAGTGAGGTTTAAAATACATTTTACACAAAATACTCTTTTCCTTAACAATTAGAAGGAAAGAGTTACTTCGAAATAATGCTTCTGGATTTAAAAAGGGGGATCCAGTGGGCTGTCTTGCTATGAATATGTCTAGTATCCTGGGGTCGGAGGAGTGACTGGCTTCCTGGTCCTGGCAAATGTATACATTAGAATAAGAGAGACCACGAAACGTATTAGAGGAGACCTCTGAAGAGAAGATTCACCTCCTTAAAACTTTCCCCAGAGCAAAACAAAGATGGAATTACATGCTACTGTATACATCTCTATTGACTCATCGTTCCTCTTCTTGCCTGCTCTGAGAAATATATTCTAGATTCTATAAATACACAGAATGTATGACTACACATTTAGACAACTTCTAATTCTTCAATTTTTGTCGAAAATCCCACCTGAATCATCTAATACTATTTGATAGTGTGAAATAATGTAAACTTAGACTCTATTTTAAAGGTAAAAGCATAGTGTCCACAGAAAGCTGTCTATGCTTTTGTGAATCTCTGATTAACAACAGTTAATCATGCTGAGACAGGTAAGGGGATTTTTTTTCTTAAAACTGTGTCCTGTGCTTCGTGTGTGAACAGGGAGGCTAGAAGAAAACTCAGTTTACATGGACAAGTTGTGCGAGAGATAATCAGGCACCTGGATTTTTTGCAGACAGTTGCCAGCAAAAGCAACAAGAACTGTGAAGAACCAGCTCTAATGGAACCTTGGAGAATCCTAAGAAACGTATCTCTAGAACAACATTAATTCATACTAGGGAAGAGTCATTATAATGTCTCCAAAAAGTTATAATGAGAAATGTTGTCTGTTGCTTTATTTATTCTAATAAGGACTCTTTTTTTTCTTGATCTTTTTACATGCACTTTTACACTCTGCCTTAGACTAGGTTTCCTAGGGGGGAGACCAAGAAGGAGGCTCAGTAGCACGTGATTAATCGGGAGAGTGCTCATCTTGAGAAACCTGTAAGAAAGTGAAGCCCTACGGGAAAGGAGAAGGGAACAAGCAAGGATGTGTCCTCCACTACGGTCCAGCCTTGGCCTGATTCTCAGGGGTAGAGCTCTGGCACATAAACCACATTGCAGAGTTATCTACTTTCAGGCAATGAGTACAATTTTGTATCTCTGACTCACAGCCATTGGTGAAGTGTCACCTGAGGGCAATTCTCTGGAGGACAGCAGCAATATTTTCATCAATGAATCCAAACTGAGACATTTATATATGACTAGAGACAAAAAGACGTGTCTGAGGTCCTCAGCTATTTGAATCTTCACAGTATAGGTAACAAGCCTAAGAGTAAGTAAGCCCTCAGTTGATTCCAGATGTTCCAGCTGACTCTGAATTCACCTGGTCTTCAAGCCACCCCATCTGACATCATGGAGAGCAGAGGCAAGCTATACCTGCAAAGCCATGCCCAAGCTGCACACTTGTGAGCAAAAATAAATGTGATCATTCTTTCAAGCTACTAAAATTTTGGGGTGCTCTGCAATGCAACCACAGCAGCCAGAATACACAGGTTTTAAAGTTAGCTGCAATCTCATTTCACTCATAACAGCTATGTAATAACTTTGAACAAGCAACTGAAGTCTTCTGTGCTCTAGAAGAGTCAGCACTTACCTCATATGGTTCCAGATATAGTACACAGCAAGTCTTTGACCAGCATTTAAATCTGTATTGAATAATGAAGTTCCGCAGTCTATCTGAAGGTTCTCTGAATTAACAAAGATGTTCTTACTTGTATCTCCTTGGTTTTTCACATAACAATCCATATACAACTCCCTTCAATTAAATGCTACCTTTTGAACAGTGAAAGTAACTTCAATGTAGTTTATGTATAATCTCACTTGGCAGATAGCTAACATTTTTTTTTAAGTAGAATTAACTAGTAGCAGAGTTAGTAGTATTTTTCATGGGATTTTATCTATAACTGTATTCATAGGAATTTTACACAATTGTTTTAGAATAAAAATAATAGTTAGACATTAACTTTTATCAGGCTCATATTTTGTAAGATTCTCTGCTAAAATTTTACATCCATTATTTCACTTGACCTCAAAAAATATGTCATGAATAATGATGAACCTATTTCACAGATAAGGGTATAGAGGCTCCAGTTAAATAGCCTCAGCAAGAACACAATGTTAATATGTAATAGATTGGCAGTTCTAAATAAGATCTGCTTTCTAAGATAACGGGGTCATTCTAAAGTTCAGGACTCCCCACTGAGCTATAAATTCAGAATCCCAAACCAGGTGTCCACTGGGTCAGGCATTACCTCTTAGTTAGCTGCAAATGTCAATTTTTTTCTGCCTATTAACCTTTAGTGGAAGGATGAGTAGATATCAAACTTGAAAAGGAATAATTACTAGGGGACAATCAAAGCCATTTTGTGCCACTCCTAGAGTAAGGGAGAACTAGGGATACAATTTCCACTGAACGTAAAGAATTTTCCAGCAATCATTGCTGCACAGCGTTGCAAGAAACTGTTTTAAAAGAAGCAACTTCAGAAAATATATTTAATTAAAGTTTTATGAGATACTCTTCTGAAATCCACCGACTATAGTATCTTCTTTCTGTCTCAGGACATGTAAGTTCTCACCAATTTTAGATTAACCTGAGGTTTATACCAGAGACTAGTGGCAAAGTGTATCACTGATTCTTTCAATCATTTAATACTATTTGAATTTAGATCCATTAACACTAAATATAATACACATATGTATAAGCTCTCCAGTATACTAATGCACTTCAAACAATTATAAAAAATATATGATACCCTTCCTGTCCAATACTCTGATATATGTATGTATTTATTGTTATATTGTAATAAACTAGGAAACCATGCCATTTTTCAGTTTGCTTAAATCTCAGTATTTCATCAGCAAAGTAGATCCACACACTATAATTTTTTTTTTTAAAAACCTCTAAGATGTACAACTCTGTGCACTCGGCCCTTTTACCATTAAAAGGACCAGGCTGATATTTTCAGAGGCAGCCAATAAATGCTGTTTCCAGTCTGACACCTGTAATAACTCTCCAGGTTTTAGTTCAAAGACAAGTTTATCAGCTTGGTTTGCCATCCTTGAAAATAGGTTGTTAAAGTGAAAAATCTGAAGGACCTTTATAGCCCCACACCCCTCAACCGCCTTTATACTAATATTAATCCCGTTTTAATTCAATGCCATCTTAAACTTCTCTTGTACATGTTCACCAAATTGCAATACTTTCTAGACTACAAAGGCAACCACAATTCGGAGCCCAGACCCAAGCAATTGAGGCCATTTTGTGTCAAAATAAAATCTGGAGAAATCCCAGTTGGTGGATACCCCATGAGACCTTATATCTCAGAAGTGCAGTCGTTATCTACTCCTTTATGGACTTCTGCATGGTACTGCTAGACATAATAAATTCAGATAAAAGGCAGTCAGACATAACATTCCTAGAAAACTACCCACAGAACTCCTACATCTACAGTGCACCAGCTGAGCATACAAGTAAGCTATTACGCATGATCTCTACAATTTTCAGTTAAGTACCTACAGATCCTTAGATGCATGGATGGTGGGTTTACATGTGGATGCATTTTACAAGGTGCTGCAGTATTAGAGGCTTAACGATGAGCCTTAAAAAAAATCTTAATGTGTTTTTTAATGTTACCCAACATAAAAAAGGTACCAGAATAATTCAATGGTCAGAGATGCTGACCATTTTCTAACACTCAGGAGGGTTCTTTAAAATCTTTGGCATAATTCCATTCATTACGGTTGACTGACAGCTATTTCAATTATGTGCCTTTGGAATCTTTACAAATTTTTACTAGGAAAGGGGACATCTGGAAACTGGGATCCTAATTTCATATTTAACAGTGCTTCAAAAATGTATACTATTCATTTAATCTCTGTGGGGTTCACTTTCTTTATACATCAAATTAGAAGGATGATCAAGATGATCTTTATTGTGCTTCCCATTTCTATTAACCTTGGATGTGTGTGTGTGCCTGTGTGTGTACACATACACACTACCCTATGATTAGCTTATAAAATATTTCAGAAAGAAAACTGAAGAAATCTTATTTTATTAAAGGTATTAAATATACTTATATTTGAAGAAATGGCAAGAGTTAAACTAGGATTGAATCCTAGTTGAAAGATAATTGAAAAAAATGACCTAAAAAGTTGGGCAAAGTTAACAAGGAAAAAAAAAAGCTTGCTATGGGTGTTACATTGACACCTTCCTTAAAACAATGGGATAAAAGAAACAAACATTAAAATGTATGTCTTGTAGACTGTCATTGTTCCTTACTTAAGAAGAAACAAGGTTATGAGTGATTGTCTAGAACATGCAATTTTCAGGGGAAAAAGAATGAATATGGCATTTGGTGCTTCATTCTTATTTTAAATTTCTTTATACTAAAAATCAAAAGCAGGAACGAACATTAAATGCTTGTTTTATTTCCAACTGGGCTCTCCAATTATGCATAGTGATGGATCACAAATGTTAATATCTTAGTGATTTTGTCTCCTATCTACATAATACAGATTAAAGTGTTTTTGCTTTGATCATGATGACACAAAAGTTAAATGCATGTACATAAATTACCAACTCCATTAGATTAACATTAACACTAAATGGTTACTAATTTATATAGCAGAACATGTAGGAAAGAAAAAAAAGAAAACAAATTAGATGCTTTTCTTTTAAAATCTTAACATAGTATTCTCAAATATAATTTCTTAAAAAATAATGAAAAAAGCTGTATGTGCACATATCATATGCTACAGGAGAAATGCAATTTTGTAGAATGTTCTATATAATCATGTTCTGGGCGACAATGGAAGCTTTTATGCACTATTTCTATCATTCAGCATGGATGCTGAGATGTTCACCACCAGACCCTTGAATTACAAGGTCCTTGACTGACTGATGATCTGCTGAGCTGCATATCCACAGCTTTCCTTCTACTCAAGTATTCTTTGGAGTCAGTAAGTGAGCTGGAGTAACTAGAGCTTGGCCTAATTAGTGACAACTCTAGATTTTCAGATTTTGGACATAAAGAGTTGAATGAAGACGATACTAGAAATCTTATCAGTATTTTCTTTCCTCCAGACCCAGAGCTTTCTTAAATAAAGAAAATAAATAGCCAAACCAACTTATAAATAGATAGAAAAATAAGCTTAACACATACTTGATAAAATATTTACTATTTATGAATGAGAACCTTAAACTCAGTCTTCAGAGGTCATGGAGAAAGAACAGACTTTCTCAGATTCCTGGCTATGGTCACCAAATAAAGTGTCCATCCATCTATGTGCCTAAATTAGCATTCTTAGAAACATCTTTATTGCAAGTGCTCTTAAATACTACTCTATATGCATTGAAGAATCTGTATTATTTACATTCACCATTTAATACTGTTCTCAAGGTAATAAGCAAACTATAAACTTTCACTGCTAGGGAGACTGCTTGATATATCTGCTGAAAAGGTGAACTTGAATATTCCAAGTGACGAACACGTAGTCATGCCAGCTTGGCAGGAAGAAAATCTCTTCTTTTAGGCAATTTTATGAGCAGAATGAATAAGACAAGATTTTTATTCTTGAACAGTTAAGTTACATCAAATAACAAGCATGTTTTGAATTATGAGACTATAATATTATATACAAGGGTTCTGCTGGCCGTAAGTCACTGGTTTTATTATAACAACCTTTTGTGGAATTAGAGTTCCATAATTTAAGATAACTTGTTAAGCATTCACTATCGTTCACCATTCAAGACCATTTCAATTGTGACCATTGTCTGGATGGACAGATGGGGGAGGAGAGATGGAATTTAGAATTAAAAGCCTATTAAATTTTTAGGATCACAATAAGTGTTTCCAGAGGAGCACAGGCATTTTTTTAAGTGGCATATCTGAATATAAATTTCCTATAATGCCTTCCTTGTTTGTGCATTGTGTCCTGTACAAATAGAAGCCATCTTGGATAGAATCATATATCCATGAGACTTGGTTTTCTCCCTGCAAAATGAGGAGGTTAACATCATGATACCTAAGATCTATTCTAGTCCTAATACCTGGTCTAGAATCCAGATACACAATCTAGAAAGCAGATAGGCTTTCTACACTTGTAAGAAAATACGACGTCTATGTGTATGTATGTGAAAATACCTGATATGTCAAAAAACAAAACAAAACAACAAGATACTTAGATTCCTCTTCCCAGAGCTATCTCTTAAAGGAGGGGAATAAGGATGAATCACCAAACACATGATCTTTCCCAAAATCCTGAACCTAATTCCCAAAAGTAATTTCTTCATCTGTAGAGCCCTTTCTGAAGAGAGTTACTTAACTGGATGGATATTGCTTGTTCCCCTCTTCTCATGGAAGTTACAGATTTCTAGCTTGTTAGCCAAAATTTTGGTATCTGTATGAAGAACATTGTGCTTTTTACTGGCAAACATAGTACATGAAAAAGTTTCCCACCGTCGGCTAAATTGAAAACACGAAACATCAAAAAACCAACACAGAAAATCTATACACTTGTCTCAATTTTAAAATTTTCAATTTGTTTCAGATACAAGCCATACACCCTTCAAATAAAAGAATCTTCAGGTGAAATAAGTCCTACGAGTACAAAAGGCATACTTAGAAATTCTAACATTTATATTTGACAGGTTTTATCACTGAAAACTTCTGGGAGTATTTTAATTAAAGTAAGCATTTATATATACCATATACTACAGACAGAAATTCTCTAGAGTGTTCATAATATTAAATTCATGAATATTAATACATTTAAAAATTAATAAGTTAGTCAATCCATATGTATTGAGCGTCCCTTTATTTTATTTTTGGTAATTTTTTTCTTTTAGTTTTTCTTTTTTAGGTTGAAAAAATAAGCCTAGGAACTTCTGCACTATGTATTATATGAATGAAGAATTTTCAGGTTCTTTAATAGATAATTTCTGTAAATGTGAAGATCATTTTCACATCTGCTTAGACATTTTCAATTTGGGAAAATGGTATATTTTTATTATCTCCTGCATTTAGTCAGAATTGATTCCTTCATTTCTAAAAGTATCACTTTCACTAAGGTGCAAGGCTGAACAGAATTTATTATAGTAGAATATTAGGAGGACGTTTTAATAGAAGCTGAAGGGCTTCAATTCAGGATGTCCTACTCTGTGAGGTGATCAGTTTCCCTTTTAAATTCAAGACTAGTTCCAACTGAAAATAATGTTTTAAAATATTTGATATATAATGTGTTTTATTTGAACACTGTTCTCCTATCAGATGGGCATTTCATTAAGTTACTTCAAGTGGTTTGTTGTTCGAGGTTGATTTCTTGGAAACAATTTTTTTTTTTTTTACCAGAAATACATATCAAATTTTATCATGATTTTAAGACAAATAAGATTCAATAAACAGATATTCAAGAAATATATACCAAACTCTCAGTGGACTAGATACATCTGTTATGTAAAAGAAAATGCAGCTATCTCTTTATTGAAGAATTTCCTTTTCTTACAGGCATATTGACTAATCCATTCTATTTCCTTTTGGATCCTTTTAGCCCTCTATGCATGTCCCAAAATTGTTAAGTGTGTGTTGGCAGACATCCAACAGCTCATTCTGGCCTCCCTGAAATGGCTTTGGAAGCCTACATGTAGACTCTAAGCAGAAATTAATTTTACCTTTTGAAGGAAGGGTGACGCTATAACTATAGAACACCACTTTGGATATCTTGATAGGATAAGAATCATTTTCAATCAAAACAAATGTGACTATTTTCAATGTACTCACCCCACCTGGGCAATTTCTAAATAGTTTTTCACCTTCTTCTGCTATCAAGGACATTTACAAATGATATCAGAAGATGACCATATCATTTTTAAGGAACATTATAGTTTCAGTTATCTTTTAATTCATCCCTGGAAGAAAGGAGACCTTGGGAAAATTCATGAATTAAGTGGTTTGCCTTTTTCCTGGTACCGCTGAATTCCTTCTCCACCAATTCCTAAACACTGAAACTTTCCATAAAACTCTGGTCTCCTCTGGCAACTTTTATCATTGAAAATATTTGATGCATTACTTTAGCTAATAATATGTTAAGGTGCTACTTCTCTAGGAAAACTTGTACATTAGGGAGCATAACACTAATCACATAACTTTGGCGTCATGATGAGTTAGCAAGAGATATCTTTCATTGCAAAAAATTACCAGTAACAATATATTTTGAGGTACACTGCCTAATTAGAAAAACGACAACTAAATTTGTGAATTAAACTTGTTTGTTTTTAAGCTTAAAAACAGTATCACTGTTTTCAATTAATCTTTTAAGTATTTCTGATGACAACACATACACTGCATCAGAAATAGATAACATATCTATGTGTGTATATTTGTACATATATACATATAGACACAAAATTCAGGAATATATACACATTATATATTTATATACACAAAATATATATTATATATATATATAATTCAGAAAAAAATATATTTTTCTGAATATCTGGTCTTATTTTCTTTAAATATACGAGGCTGGTTTGTGAAGACTGATCCATCTAGTGATCCATCTGTTGGCATTAACACCTTGGTCCAAATCATATTTTTTTCCTAGTTTCCCAGTATTCTCTCTGACCTTAGTGACAACTCATTTTAAAAAATGATGAGCATTATGCTCTGATTCTTCTTAGAAGTATAGATGCAAGAAGCATATTACAAAAGATGAAAAATGTAACTACATGTTGCAATCTATTTCTTATGCAGGTCATTCTCTTTGATCCTCACTTGAAAGCATTACCATTTCCAGGAGATGTTACAAAAAAATAAAAAGCAATTACCACCACATCTCAGTTAGAGGAGCTTATAGTATTAAGGGTTCATCACATTTTTTGCTCTTCCTTTTTTCCCATCTGAAAAACAGTGTTATGTGGTTTCAGGCCAAGACGTTGAGATTTTACTTTTCCATTAGGATTTTTCTTCCCTAGCCTTAAAAAAATTCAACTTGTGAGTACTGCTTTTTAAAAGAGTACAAATAACTAAAAGAAAGATGCTCATCCTTTTACGGAACAAGAAACTGTGGTTAGACAGTGTTAAGTCTTTTAATACCATCACTGAATATTAAAATGACATTACTGCTTCAGTGAAATACTTTACATTATTCACAACAGTTTTTCAATAAAAAAGTTTCATAAAATTTGAAATTCAGCAGGCTTAGATTATATTAACACCTCAAACTTTCCTTTTTATACTCTTAATGGTCAAAATAATTTTTACTATATTTTATGAATTTATTCTTTTGGTGAAGTAGGACATTATTATTAACATTTTATCAATAAAGAAGCAGGGGCAGTAGTGATAAAAATGTCCTAAGTCACCAAGTTGGAGTTAGTGGAAGAACTGAAACTAAAAGTTTGTGTCTTGGAACTCTAAATTGACTATTTAATGCCAAGAAAAATTTAATCATTCACTCAGAATATCCAAAATCAGGAGCATAGTATTGTTAGACTACTAATTAGGATGGATTTATATTTAATAATGCATTTTATAATTTCTAAGGCCTTGTTTTCTCTTGAGACATGAGATTTCATTTAGAAATCTGATAAGTATCTTAAAGTCCTATTTCTTAATTCCTTAAAAATAAGTCACAAAAAAGAAGAAAAAGAAAAAAGAGTTGAGAGATTATACCTCTCCCCCCAAAACACCTTCTACTTCTAATATCCAACTATTTGATTCTATTTTCTGACAGTCATGAACTGGCCACAGGTGTTTTATGTATAGAAATAATAATAACCAATTCATGTTTTTAGCTTGCTTATGTTAATTTTTTAATGTCTACAACTTGAAATATTATATTGGGAAGAATTCCAGCTACACTATTCACTTATGTGTCCAATTTTGGAAAAGTTCATTAACTTCTATGATTTTCTGTTACCTCATCTAATAATGTATAAAAGTCATACAAGAGTTTTTAATAATTGAGATACTATAAATGAAAATACATAGCTCATTATAAGTGCTCAATAATATTTTCTTCTCTTTCATGGGTTCAGGTTGTCAATTTCCTTAGTAACCGTTAACCATGGTGCTCCAGTCTGTACTATTACATTAAAAGGATTTTAATTTCAAGTGATGTTGACTTCGTTCATCAAACACTTAGCATGATATTAGTGCTTGCAACCTTTTCTAGCACATGGACTGTACTCAATTATCTGTAGACTTCAGCCTATGATGTATGAACCTAAAGATGTCAGTATATATCTTAGTTGCCTTTTTCTTTTTTTAACTGCAGCAATCATTCCCAAGGTCTGCATTAAATAAAGTGGTATATCTGAATACTATATTAATGCTATGAAAGTAGAATCAAGATAGTCAACTGATCTAATCATAATAGCCTTTACTATGTTTTTGTCTGCAGAATTGCCAGGCACTGGGCTTAGAAGATTAAAAAATATCATACTGAGAAATATAGGACGCTTCCTCCATGATCAAACTGTCAAGTCTATATTTCCATAAATCAGTAGCAATGCATAGTTTTTTAATAACACATGAGGTACATATCATTAAATAATTTGAATAGCTCTTACTTATTAAATGCCTGCTGTGACTTAGGCACTGTGTTAAGAACTTTATTTTCACTATGTTTCATAAACCTCCAAAGTACTCATACCTAAGTAATACTGTCCCCATTTACAAATGATAAAACTGATGTTCACAGAATATAATTTTTGCCCCAAATTTACATGAGTAGTTACTGGCAAATCCTGGATTTGAAGAGAATCTATAACACCAGATTAGAGCAGCCATCATAACAAACCAGCACCAACAGTCCCCATCATAGGCAGAGACAGAACCATCACCAGTCAGAGTGTATCATCTCATCAGACAGTAAGTCAGAGAAGGAAACCAAAAATTTTTATGAAACTTTCTTGGAAGCCAAAGAAAGATGCTCTTCATTCACCACCCACTCTACTGGAGCCATCAATATTCTCTAAATCAGTACAGAGTATATTTGAATATCTTAAGGAAGCAGACACTTACTGGAGTCATATAACCAGTGACTTGGCCTTGATGGAAAAATGAGTGAAATCTCCAAGAGAATCTACATATATCCCTAAATGAACCCAGGGCTGCTACTGCCCAAATCATTGGTGAGGAGAGGAAACAGTGTTGAGAAATGTTAGCCTCTTCAGAACTCTACGATTTAATATTGGAAACAAGATCCGAGCCCATTATACATGGATATATAAAACTTGGTGTGATAAATATGTTAAAAATGTGAAAAGAACCCCATTTTTATATCCTTAGAGGAGATTAATTTAAATTGATTTAATATTTTATAACAGCTCAAGTCAGAGTGACTTATGGTTAGTAAGAAAGACTACCTTTAGCTCAAATGCAGGGTCCATTGAAATTAAATCTTATATATGTGAATAAAACTTAGGGAAAAGTCATTTTTGTAGCCTTTTGATCAAATCAAAGAATCTCTTTATCTATAAAATATGAAGCAGGAAAACATGAACTTTAGAATGCCCTCTGGTTTCATACAAACTTGAGTCTGGCTACTTATTTTTATTCAAATGGAGATTCATAATCTTACTGCTTAAGAGTAGTGGTCACAGTGACACTGTGGCCAAGTTAAAAGGGCACTCAAAGGTAGATAATATTTTCCTTTCTAAACGTATTTTTCTTCATGATTGCATCGGAAACTTCACATTTCACAGATCAACTGGTATCCTTGTTTCTACTGTATATAAATGTGCTTCATCTCTTCACATTTCACTTTCCAGAGAGTGAAAATTCCTAGCCTCTAACCAAAAACCATAAGAGCATTTTATTTATAAGAAGCAGACAGAAGATCCCACCAATATGTATGAATACTGTGAACACAAATGGCTGAGAATCTTTTTTAAATCCCAAAGAGTTAATACAGTTATTTTTAAGCCTCATAAAAATTGAGGGGCAGGTTTAAATGTACTTACTATTATATCATTATAAGAACATAAAATTTAGAGTAAGTACCCTAAAGTACAAAAGGGCAGACATATGAAACATTTCATAGATTCCTGCAAGTTCATATGTACCTTTGTGAGGTACATATTTCCATTATATCCTATTTTTTAATCCCATTAACTCAAATCTTGGGGTAAAAACATTTACAGATTCTTGAATTATTATCTCATCCAGAATGTCACCACTGCTTTTCAATCAACTATCTCTATTATCTCTCTTTCTGGTATGCAAGAGAGGACAGATCTCTATAAAATTCTTCCTTTGGATTCAACAGCACCATTTCTTTTCTTTTTCTTTTTTTTTTTTTGCGGTACGCGGGCCTCTCACTGTTGTGGCCTCTCCCGTTGTGGAGCAACAGGCTCCGGACGCGCAGGCTCAGCGGCCATGGCTCATGGGCCCAGCCTCTCCGAGGCATGTGGGATCTTCCCGGACCGGGGCACGAACCCGTGTCCCGTGCATCGGCAGG
>NW_006784763.1:1602936-1604881 GCF_000442215.2 Lipotes vexillifer | reverse complement strand
TCCCTTTAGATTTCTTTCTTTGTTTTCTTCCTTTTTTTTATTTTTCCAGTCTCTCTGATTGGATCTTCTTCTATATGCAGAGTTTTCAGTGTTAATGTTTCCTAGGATTCTGGAACTGGAACTCTTTCCTATCCTTCCAGGGTCTCTGGGAGCTTGCTATCCCCAAAGACCTCAGGTGGCTTGTCTCCAAACCTCCATACTGGCACACTGGCATCTCTACTGCATGCCACTTTCACTTTTAAATATCAATCTCCACTCAGATTCCAACAGAAACCTAAAGCTACATAGATTTAAACCTGTATACCTGTTCCTAAACATGTATTTCCTAGCTCAGTTCTCATGACTCAGCTAACCAAGTTATAAATCTCAGAGTTATCTTTGGCTCCAACACCCCAATAATCCAATCAGACACTGTTGATTCTGGATCCAAAATATCTTTGAGTATGTCTTTATTTATCGCTCTCACACAAGACAAGCCTTTCCTATGTGTAATCTAGTCTCTTCCTCACTGGTTCTCTTACCACTTTTCAAATCTAAGCATATGATTCATTAGAATCTTAGAAATGAACAGTTACATTATTACTGAGGTTTTTCAGGGTAAGACCTCATACATTGCTACTATAACAAATTACCACAAACTTATTGGTATAAAACCCCCCACAAATTCATTATCTTATAGTTCTCAAAGTCAGAAGTCTGAAATCATCAGATACACAGGCTAACATCAAATTATCAGCAGGGCTGGTTCCTTTGGGAGGCTTTGAGAGGAAAATCCAATTGCCTTTTTCAGCTTCTAGTGGACTATATTCCTGGGCTTGTGCTTCTTCTCCACCTTCAGAACACATCTTCCAGGGGACTTCCCTGGTGGCACAGTGGTTAAGAATCCACCTGCCAATGCAGGGGACCTGGGTTCGAGCCCTGGTCCAGGAAGATCCCACATGCTGCAGAGTAACTAAGCCTGTGCACCACAGCTACTGAGCCCGTGCTCTAGAGCCCACCAGCCACAACTACTGAGCCCACGCGCAGCAACTACTGAGCCTGCGTGCTGCAACTACTGAAGCCCGCGTGCCTAGAGCCTGTGCTCTGCAACAAGAGAAGCCACCGCAATGAGAAACCTGCTCACCGCAATGGAGAGTAGTCCCCGCCTGCCACAACTAGAGAGAAAAGCCCGCACACAGCAACGAAGACCCAACTCAGCCAAAACAATTAATTTAATTATTAAAAAAACACACATCTTCCAATCTCTGCTTTCATCAACACATTACCTTCTCCTCTTTTGTAGTCAAATCTCCCTCTGCCTTCCTTTTATCAGGACATTGGTGATCACATGTAGGCTCACCGGGATAATCCAGACTAATTTCCCCCATCTCAAGATCTTTAACTTAATCTCATTTGCAGAGTCCCTTTTGCTCTATAAGGTATCATTCATAGGTTCCAGGTTCTAGGATCTGGATATCTTGAGAGTTCATGATTCCACCTACCACAATGTTTCAGCCCCCAACATAACTTTCCACATACAGTAATCAACTATGTAACCTTCAATCGTAGATGGCCTTGCCAAATTTCTACTCAACCTCAAAACCAGTTTAGTTTTCGGGTTGAGTAGGAATTTGGTAAAGCATTACCTCTTCTATGAGGCTTTTCATGTCGTTCTTTGCATTAGAGACTTAGGCACTGCCTTCAAGATCATCCCTTTGAACTACATAGGTACCTTGGTGATATGATTTGCTGCCTTGTATCTCCTGCTATATTTTGAGATTCTTGTATCTTTTTCATCTTTGCAACCCTAAGGATTAGCACAATAAGTAACCCAAGGTATAATGATTTGGTAACACAAAATAAAGCTTGTCTTGTGCACTAAATAAAAATATTAACTGGGGCTTCCCGGTGGCGCAGGTGGTTGAGAGTCCGCCTGCCGATGCAGGGGACGCGGGTTCGTGCCCCG
>NW_006784763.1:1573767-1602769 GCF_000442215.2 Lipotes vexillifer | reverse complement strand
CCATGGCCGCTGAGCCTGCGCGTCCAGAGCCTGTGCTCCGCAACGGGAGAGACCACAACAGTGAGAGGCTGGTGTACCACAAAAAATAAAAAAAATTTTTTTTAAAAAACTGATTTTTAGAATTCCTTGGGTAATCCCTTGGCACACAGTGTTTACTCTAATTGATCATGTGTGATGAATTGATCAGTTAGCAGGTATTTATCGCATACTTACTATGTGTAGGTATTGTGAAATTTCTGACTTCAAATATCTCTCATTTTATTCCAAGTCTAATAAGTGGTGAAAAAGTAAAATGTAACTATTTCAGATAAATTAATATAAAATATTTCCTAGTTTTTAAAAATATTTTCTTCTCTATATTATGCATATATTCTACTTTATTCAAAGGGGAAGTATGAGAAGATAAGTAGTAGAAAATTATTCCAAATAATCAGATTAAAATTTTATTTTATATATCTTTATGTGGATCACAGTTAACTTCTACTTCCTTCATGTAAAAACTATACATATGCTACATATTTTTATCTAAAACATTCAAATTCTCAGACTTAATGCTCCAGCATTAAAATAAGTCTACAGTCAAGTTTCTGCAGTAAAAATACGTAGATTATACTTCGGTAAATACAGTTTGTAGAGAAAAATATATAAATTTGATGTCAGTCATTATTACAAAGCAGAGTTTATAATACTTTAATCTCGATGCTGCCAATAACTAGTTGTATAAATTTGGGCAAACACCTTAATCGTCCAAAATATCCATTTTCTCATCTCAGAAATGGGCATATAGTGGTATTTACTTTATAAATTAGCTTACTGTTAGAAGTAAATGAGACTGCCTTTAAGGCATTTAGATCAATGTCCAGCTTCAATAAACTGTAGCTATAAAATTTCTTCTAAATTGTGCCACAGAGCTGTGGCTAAATCATAGCTTTCCCAATTGCCTAACAATTTAATTTTATTTTAGAGCAGAATTAGGATAGACTTGACATCAGTGAGATTCCCAACCTAATATATTGAAAACGTGGGGCACAACAGGAAGAGATGGAGGTTATTGTATGTCTCCCTAGATATTTGAATAAAGGAGATGAAGGAAGGAGGAATAAGGTTGTCTTATAAAGAGAGAGATGAATTCAAGTTATCTTAGAGCAAGGCAGGATGTAGTCAGTCATCTCTGAAGGTTGCTTCCTAACAGAATGAAAATAAACTTAGTTTACGTCTTTGCAACTTTTCTGAAGGAGCAAAGCATCTTCATGGTGTCACTAGTTTGTCCCCAATTTAATTAATTATCTCAAATTCTTAAAACTTAAGGCCATCTACACCTTTTTCAATTATATGGTCAGCAGTTTTTCCCTTGGTCTGAGACTTCCGTTGTAAGAAAGTTTACCTTCTGCTCTATAACCTCGATTTCTGAAATACCCCACTCGGCTCTTCTGATCTTCTCAAGTCTTTGCATATTGCCTTTCTGTTATTTTCCATTTACAAAAAAGGACAGGAGAGTGATTTAAGAGCAAGTGATCTGGCACCCTTGTGGCCAGGATCAGATTCCCACTCTGCCACCTAACAGTTTTATGACTGTTTTCAAGTTACTTAATCTCTTTATGACACAGATTCATGGGTTGAAAAATTAACATTGTTAAAATGTCCACACTATCCAAAGCAATCTACAGATTCAATGACATTCCTATCAAAATTACCATGATACTTTTCACAGAAACAGAAAAAAAATCCTAAAATTTGTATGGAACCACAAAAGACCCTAAATAGCCAATCTTGAAAAAGAAGAACAAAGCTGGATGCATCACACTTCCTGATTTCAAGATATATTACAAAGCTACAGTAATCAAAAGAGTATGATATTGGCATAAAATCTGTCACACAGATCAATGGGACAAAATAGAGAGCCCAGAAATAAACCCACACATATGTGGCTAATTAATTTTCAACACAGGAGCCAAGAATATGCAATGGGTGAAGGATAGTCTCTGCAATAAATGGTGTTGGTGATACTGAATAGCTAAATGCAAACTAATGAAACTGAACCCTTAACTTACACCATACACTAAACTTAACTAAAAATGGATTAAAAATTTGAACATAAGACCTGAAACTGTAAAATTCCTAGAAGAAACATAGAGGGTAAGCTCCTTGATATTGGTCTTGGTAATAATATTTAAAATTTGACACCAAAAGCAAAGACAACAACATCAAAAATAAGCAAGTGAGACTACATCAAACTTAAAAGCTTCTATTCAGCAAAAGAAACCATCAACAAAACAAAAAGGCAACCTATGGAATGGGAGAAAATATTTGTAAATTACACATCCAGTAAGGGATTATTATCCAAAATATACAAGGAACTCATACAACTTAACAAGAGAAAAACAAATAATTAATTTTTTAAAAATGGGCAATGGCCCTAAACAGATATTTTTCCAAAGAAATCATACAAATGACCAACAGGTACATGAAAAGGTGGTCAATGTCACTAATCATCAGGGGAATGCAAATCAAAACCACAATGAGTTATCACCTCACACCTGTTAGGATGTCTATTATAAAAAAGACAAGAGACAACAAATGCTGACGAGACTGTAAATTGGTACAGCCATCATGGAAAAAAAGTATGGGGCGTTCAAGAAACTACAAATAGAACTACTACATCATCCAGTAATCCTACTTCTGGGTATATATCAAAAAAAATTATGTCAAAGAAATTTCTGTACTCTCATGTTCACAGTAGCATTATTCACAAAGGACAGGGCATGGAAACAACCTAAGTGTCTGTCAACTGTTGTGTATCCGGGAAGAGGGAGACCCAAGGAGACAAAGAGAGACAGGGGAATGACTAGTGGGTCAACGAATGAGCAGTCAGAACATGTGCAACATTTATCCATTAAGTTTGCCATCTTTTTAAAAAAAAAATAAATTTATTTATTTTTGGCTGCGCTGGGTCTTTGTTGCTGTACACAGGCTTTCTCTAGTTGTGGCAGGCAGGGTCTGCTCTTCATTGTGGTGTGCCGGCTTCTCATTGCGGTGGCTACTCTTGTTGCGGAGCACAGGCTCTAGGCGCACGGGCTTCAGTAGTTGTGGCACGCGGGCTTAGGAGTTGTGGTGCGCGGGCTTAGTTGCTCCGCGGCATGTGGGCTCCTCCCGGACCAGGGATCAAACCTGTGTTCCCTGCATTGGCAGGCGGATGCTTAACCACTGCGCCACCAGGGAAATCCCAAGTTTGCCGTCTTATAGGGGCAGGGTTCCTGGTACCCCTAAACAATTACAACATCCAAGATCACCGATCACAGATCACCATAAAATATATAAAAATAATGAAGAAGTTTGAAATATTGCAAGAATTACCAAAATGTGACACAGAGACAAACAGTGAACAAATGCTGTTGGAAAAATGGCACCGATAGACTTGCTCAACACAGTGCTGTCACAAACTTTCAGTGTGCAAAAAATGCAATATCTGCAAAGCACAATAAAGTGAAGAGAGCTGCCTGTATATATACCACACGGTATTTTTCCACCTTAAAAAGAAGGAAATCTTGTCATTTATAACAACACAGATGAAAATGGACGGTGTTATGCTGAGCAATATAAACCAAACAGAGAAAGACAAATTCTGCATGTTATCACTTATGTGCGGAATCGTAAAAAAAAAAAAAAGTCAAACTCATCAAAACACAGAGGAAAACTGGTTGTCAGCAGCTGGTAGGTGGGGAAAATAGGAAGAGGTTGTTAGAAGGGTACAAACTTTCATCTATAAGATAAATAAACTCCGAGGATCTAATGTGACTATAGTTGATAACACTGTATTGTATAACTGAAATTTGCTAAGAGAGTAGAACTTAAATGTTCTCATTTAAAAAAAAAAAGGTAAACACGTGAGGTGTGGTAGTGTTTACTCCATGGGGGGATCCCTTCACCATATATAATAAGTATATAAAATCATTATGTTACAGACATTAAACAATGCAATTTTTTGTCAACTGTATCTCAGTAAAGCTGGAAAAAAGTAAATTCTCACTGAAACAAGAATTGATGACAAAAGGTCATATGTTATATACACACTGCTATATTTAAAATGGGTAACCAACAAGGACCTACTGTATAGCACAGGGAACTCTGCTCAATATTAGGTAACAACCTAAATGGGAAACGAATTTGAAAAAGAACAGATACATGTATATGCATAACTGAATCACTTTGCTGGACACCTGAAACCAACACAACATTGTTAATCTATTTATACTCCAAAATAAAATAAAAAGTTAAAAAAAAAAAGTTTGTATGTTATTTTCCTAAGACATGTTTTACAATTCTCCACCACAAAAGAAAAGGAATATCAAAAGCAGTGAAAAAGTTTTACTCTCTAATAGCCCTAATTACAAGTTAATCTTTTTCAATTCCAGTTTTACTAGTGTTAAAAGTGTATTACTAAGGGATTTACAGAGACATTCTCCCTTAATGCCACTGTAATTTTATTTATTGTATTTTTCAATATCACTTGAAAGTCCTCACAGTTGCATTAATGGACCGAAAGAGTTAATATACCCCTCTAAGCACTAGATGTACTACCAAGAAGGAATGCTAATGAAAGAATGATTCTAACTTATTATATGAAATTCTCCCTAATCTCTGGTTTGTATTATTACAGATTATCCATTCACAGTATCATTTGTCAACCTGCTATTATAATGAAGAGACTCAGTCATATATCATAATTTCAAATTATGTCAGAGTCTTAAAACAAAAATCTTTGGTTGTTTTCCACCAACACTTATCATCTCTTTCTCTTCATAAATATTTTCTTTATGAATAACATGTGGATATAAAAGAAGCTGTATAATCACACAGACTTACTTGCATATAACAACTGATAAGAATAAGGTAATATCTTAGACGAAGTAAACAAAAACTGTGCTTATTCATTCACTAGTCATGCTAAACTTTGCCAGAAGCCCTATTTCCAACAAATCTGTGTAACTAATAAACTGCCTTCAGGCTAAAGAGGCTAGTACACAGTGTCTTCACCACTGAAAAGTAGCAAAGTCTCTTGTGTTAATGATTAAAAGTGTTTTCTCACTTCTTTTTCCTTGCAGGAATAATCTAGATCTCTTGAAAGTGATTGGTCACTTCATTTGGAAAGCAGATGAAATGAACACCCAGATGCTAACTTTTTGTTGTTGTTGTTTAAGTTGCTGTACAAATTGTTAGGGAATAAAAATTGTTAGGGAATAGTAGTCCAAAACAACAACAACAAGACCTAAGATACAGTCCATGATTTTAAAATACATCCTATCAGTACTTAAAGTGGAACCAACGCAGATTACAAACTGAAAAAATAAAGAAAATATTTTTTCAAATACTAATTGCTTCAAGCTTTTAGCTCAGTTGGAAAGAATGGAGTATTAATGAGCTTTTGATCCCCACAAGGGTAAATTAAATTTACACAGAGTAATCTCCGATCCCTAGCCACAGGTTACACCTTGTAATCTCAGCTGGTGATCCAGTAAATGCATTCAATTGATCACCAGGGGTCTCGGTATGGGAGGTTGGATGCTTATTGTAAATTCATTACTAAAAATGTAAAAATAACTTGAAGCTTTTCTACTCACAGTGGGTAAATCATATCATTTTCATATATAAAAGAATGGGTTAAAAAAAGATGTTTGGCAAAATACAGCAATCAAGGTAACAGGAACTTTGCTTCTTGGTAGGCGCAATCAAAATCAGTCATGACTTCAGATTAATAGCCTATTCAAAGCTATTTTACCCTATAAAAGTAAATTTATTTTAAATTTGAAAAAAATACCAAATTATATGTAATATAAATACTGAGTGACTATTATGAACCTAACTTGGAGTTTATAGGTCCGCATGTGCAAACAAAAATAGTTACTTTTTAAATGTCATTTACAATGTAGATACACTATGATCCATACTGATAATATGAACTTTCTTCACTGAACATAATTAAAACGTCAAGTATATGTAAAAAGAAAGAAATGAAAAGTAGGCAGATGGGACAAATTAATGAACACCTTATTAAATTCAATATACTTTTTAAATCTTAAAATAAGTAGAATCTTGGGGTTTTCTATTGATATTGTACTAAAATTTCATTTTAAATTTTGAGTCTTATTTTTAATATAATGATCTATGTTCTTGTTAGGCATATAAAGGTGTTCATCTCTGAAAAGCTTCTTTTATTTACTCTATAAGAATATAATTGGGATGCTTGATGAGGCTTCAAACTTTTACCCATACTGGATAAAGTCAAGGTCCCAATAAGCAAATATGGAGCTATAATTTGGTTCCTCAATTTTCACAGCTGGAAACATATGGAAAGTTATGTAGCTTGCTCCAAAATATTCAGTTCTTATATGGAAACGAAATTCAATCCAACATCTGATCACAGTGAAAGCTTACTCTCTTCCCAGGATACCTCTCTGCCCTTCTTGTTTGTAATAGGACATTCCTGACCATGGAACTCTAGCAGTGTTAGCAAACAATTATCAGTGTGAGTTCTTTCTGAGGTATAATCATCTAGATAGGATCCTAGCTATACCATTTACCTGCTCTGTGACTTTGCAGGAGTTACTTATTTCCCTGTTTCCTCATTAGTAAAATAGTAATAATGGCTGCCTCTCAAAGTTGTTGGGAGGATTAAAATTAGATAGTGCCTATAAAGTATTTAGACAATGGCTATCATATATTATGGACACAATAACGCTAGCTGTAACTATCATCACTTATATGAGTCCTGGGCAAATCATTTTTCCTCTCTCTAGACTCTGATGTCCCCATTAATAAACCAAACTAATGAAATGTTCTCTTCCATAAGCCTTTTTTCTCTGTAAAAATAACAGTGGCCAATAATGTTACTATAATCAAGTAAATTAAAATTTGGTAAGATTTTATGAAACTGTATTCAGTGCAAAACATGCAAAACAATCTGTCTTATATAGGACAGAATCTTATATTACAAAATGAACTTGCTTTTGAAAGGAGCATTGGAGCAGAAACTAGCTTTGCTATTTTTGTAAGCATTACATAACATATTCCGTAAGAGAAATAATCATACTCTAATATGTAATTATTTTATTTGAAGTTAATGTGTAGTTAATAGAGGTGAGTGGTACTAGAGAGATGGAAGCCCTATTTACCAAACATAGAGACATAAAAAATTTGATGGAAAAAAACAAAAACATACATACAACATAGAATAGTAACAGCTATCAGTAGACTAGTGTATTAATTACTTGACATAAAAAGCCTCTGGGGCTTCCCTGGTGGCGCAGTGGTTGAGAGTCGATGCAGGGGACACGGGTTCGTGCCCCGGTCCGGGAACATCCCACATGCCGCGGAGTGGCTGGGCCCGTGAGCCATGGCCGCTGAGCCTGCGCGTCCGGAGCCTGTGCTCCGCAACAGGATAGGCCACAACAGTGAGAGACCCGCGTACCGCAAAAAAAGAAAAAAACAAACAAAACAAAACGAAACAAAAAAAGCCTCTGCTTTGTGATCCCTGCTCCAGCCACATGGTAAAGATGCTTTCCTGGAAGGTGCTGGACAAGCTCTTACCTTAAGATCTTTGCACATGCAGTTCTCTGCCTAAACATGTCTTGCTCCCTTATTTCCTTCAAGTCTTTGATGAAAATAAAACCCTGAAAATCCTTCTGTGCTCATCTTATTTAAAATGTAAACTCCTTCCCCAGCTGAGGCAATCCTTATTCCCTTTCCTCCTTCACCATTTTCACCTCTTTTAAAATTATTTTTAGAAATCTGTAGCACTTATCACTATTTAAAATAGCATCTGTTTTTCTTATTTATTTTGCTTATTGACTATTTTCTTCCCTTGGAATGCAGTTTCTTTAAGAAATTTTTAATTGTTTTTTATTTCCACTTTAATAAACCAGCACTTAGAACAATGCTTAGCATATAATAGGCACTCGGTAAATATGCTGAAGAAGTAAATTAAATATCTCTGAAATTTTGCAGAAAGAGAAAACTGACGGTAAGCACAATCTCTAAGCAGTAGTACTAGATGGCTATCATACAAACAGGGAAGAGAAATATACTTTTCACTTTATACACTCTTTTTCTACCTTTTGAATGAACACATTAAATTGCAGGCATTCACATTCAAATATAAATATTTTAGAGAGAATAGATGTCTCTTAGAAACTCTAAATATTGGATATGCTGGAGAGAAATGAGTTGGCTGACCATATATTAATCTTCCATCTGCTTCTTTATATGACCACTAGATTTTTCTGGGTGTTTATTATAAAATTAATTTTACTTCGTTTATTTTTATGGTTTCTGTCTCTTCGTAAGTGGTTGTTACTCAAATGGTAAGCATAAGGAAAACTGTTTACTTTGACTCTTTGGGGTCATTGAAAAAAATCACTTTCTGTGCAATTCTATCTACATGTTTTGGCAGATTTTTTGATATAAACAAGTTCAGCTGTTATTCCCCAAGTGAGTTGGGAAAATGAGCTTCTGTTCACACCTACTTTTTTTACCTTAAGATAAGTTCTCCCTCATACTAAGAAAACATCTCTTTCAATTATATCCAGGCCACCAGATACGAGAAATATCAAGTTCATGTCAAATGTATCAAAAGTATTGCTGTGGGAACTCAGTCTTTTCCTGAATCCCTCTGAAGTGTCACTTCAGTACAGTTGCCACTAGTCACATGTAGCTTTTTAAATTAAAATTAATTAAAATTAAATAAATTAAGATTCAATTCTCAGTTGCACTAACCACATTCCAAGTGCTCAATAGCCACATGTAGCTCATGACTGCCATTAGGGACAACACAGATAAGGAACATTTTCATCACTATACCACTACAAGAATGGATTTGTCCTGCCTTGCCTGAGGCTAAGGCAAAAAAGACAGCATAAATCTAGAGTTTGTAAATACATCAAACACATATGGTAATGCCTTTTTCCCGGCAAGAAGAATTGCTTTAAAACATGCCTTGACCATTCTTTGGTCAAATAGAGGAGAAGCTTACGGTAGCATTCAGCAAGGTGTTTGTATATATTATACTTACCAGGTTTTCAATAAATATATGTTGAAAGCATTAGCTAATCATCATTTCATGACTGTTTATCATGTGCAAAAACACTATTTAAGACTTTGCTAAAATATTATTATATATACCATTATACACAGTCTATTTTATATACATAAATATACACACATATATATATTCTACCAGAAATTAATATTTTACAGCAGTCATTTTTATTCTCTATTTTATTTTATTTTTTTTGCAGTATGCGGGCCTCTCACTGTTGTGGCCTCTCCCGTTGTGGAGCACAGGCTCCGGACGCGCAGGCTCAGCGGCCATGGCTCACGGGCCCAGCCGCTCTGCGGCATATGGGATCCTCCCGGACCGGGGCACGAACCCGTGTCCCCTGCATCGGCAGGCGGACTCTCAACAACTGCACCACCAGGGAAGCCCTATTCTCTATTTTTAAGCCATCACTTGAGGAAAAATGTTGAATCAGAATTACATGGCTCGATATCATTACATAATTATTTAAAGTGAAGAGAGAATTCTATATGTTGGTTATAATTCAGGGCACACAAATATTAGAAAACTAAAATTTTTCTGGTCATATCAGATCCTTTCATTTCTTCATATGTAAGAGCCTTCCTAAAAGGCTCCAGTACCACTCTCTCTCAGATATTTCACTTCTATTCCTCCTTTAGAGATTAGATCAATTGTCATCCTCTCATGAAGCAAACATATCCTCTCTCTGTAGGCTCAGTGTGGCCCCATGTAACACTTTTACACAGCACTCTTGACGCCGCCTTCATAGTTGACTTTGTCCTCAAATACTTAATTTTGTTACTCGATTAAAAGCTGATCCTGTCCACTAGAGAATGAGCTTCATTAAGGCTGGGTCTCTGGCTATTTTTACTCACCATTGTATCTCCAACATTTGGAGCATGGTGTATGTCCAGTCATTGAAAAAACAAATGAATTCTACCCATGCTTCTTCATGAGTCATCTCCTTCAGGACTTCTGACTTACTGAAATTCACTTAAATGTGGTAATAGTTTAAGTGAGCGGGAAAAGTGACTACCTTAAACGCTTCCTCACAGGAGGAAGGAGATTTCGATCTCCTCCTGTTTAAAGATTAACACCACATTGTCCACGTGGTATAGAAAAGTATAAAAACGTAGGAGTGAGGACACTTACGTTCTCCATTGTGTTCCGTTTCCACTGCATGACCCTAGGAACTGAGCTTCTGTTTCCTAATCTGTGAAATGGGAATAGAACCACCTGTCTCAGTTTACTCAGACGTACACAGTTTTTGTGAGGGTCATATGATGTAAATTATGTAGAAACATTTTTTGAAATCGAAATTATTATTCAAAACTTGGGAAGAAACTTCAGCTTCTGAGTGGTATGGTTCTTATGTTTTCCTCCCTCTCTGCCAAATTTAATCTTTTCCACTTTAGTGATATCTTTTCTTCTGCCTTCAAACACTGAGAACGTTACCTCTCCTTTGCTGCTGTATTTGATTCTCCAACTGTCTATCATCCCATTTTTGTTCTCCCTTTTACTGCCAACTCACTGCCTTTTTTCTTATCAGGTAATTTATCTGTAAAGAACTGCTGTCTGGCCCCTTTCCCTATCACTTTACAAAACTGTTCTCAAGTGGCCTTCCTCATGCCATATCCTATGGCCATTTTCACCATGTTGGTTCTACCTAAAACCTAATTCACACATTCTGCAGTTTGTCCCAATTGCTGAATACACAAAAACAGGGCTTATCTACAAGTTAGTTTACATTCTTATTTCAGTATTATTTTGGAAGATTTTTTTAAGTTCCTATTTAAAATCCACACAAAAATAACTGGATAGTTGTTTCCTGTATAAAATGTCAGCTCAGTGCTTTGTGACCACCTAGGGGGGTAGGATAGGGAGGGAGATGCAAAAGGGAAGAGATATGGGGATACATGTATATGTATAGCTGATTCACTTTGTTGTAAAGCAGAAACTAACACACCACTGTAAAGCAATTATACTCCAATAAAGATGTTAAAAAAAAAAAGCAGAAAAAAAATTTTAAAAAGTGAAAATGTACACTGGTGCTTGACAAGAAATTATCAAGTAAATGACTAGTGCACTTTGAGATAGCTCTTGAGTCATAAGAATCATGTAAGTGAATTGCTTGTTTTGTTTTGCTAGGAAAAAGGTCACCATCACCACTACCACTACAACAACAACAAAAGCTGACCAAGTTCTAATTCTTAAAAATCAAGATAAAATCAGAATCATCTCATCCTTCCCAAAGCAAACAAACTCTCCTACAGATGTGGTTCAAATTTAAAATGATGCATACTCAACTGATGAACATGTATATGCTCATCAGTTGAATATGCATTACTATATTTTTTTCCTTAGAAATGGATTTGGTGCATGTGGCTGGGGGGTAATTGTATCAATACTTCTACGTTTGTGGTCTCTACACAAGTTGGTCTCTACACAAGTTGGTCACTGGTTAAAAAAATACTTAATGGCCTTCCACTCCATACCAGTCACTGTTCAAAGTGTTTATATCCACTATTGAACTAAAAGACATGAATTCACCTTCTTAGAGCTTATTAGTTTGGATAGATAAGTAAATAAGTAAATAAATATACAGAATTTAAACCCAAATATTCACATAAAAATTATGGTAATTATGATAAAAAACAAAAACAGGCCGGATGTAATGATAGAAAATATCATAGTTTGGGGTCTTATAGAGTCACACAGGTGGGAAACTGATAAGAAGGCTGTTTGAGCAGACCAGCCACAAGGTGATGATGGTATGATATAGAGTGATGGCAGAAAAAAATGGAGACCAACGGACTTATCTGCAATATAGCTAGGAAGTTGAAACAATGGCTCTCCAGAAAGACTAGAAATACAGGGTAGAGGAGAATAACTGTGTAGGCAGTGGCCCCATATATTAAGATGGGCAGGCGTAGGCATGGATTGGAGGTGAATAAAATGTCTCTTTTAAATATTTAAAGATGACTAAAATATTCAACTGAAAACTCTCACATATTAGTTAAATGCATGATTTTAGACCAGGAGTCAGCAAACATTTTCTATAAAGGGACAGCTAGTAAATAATTTTGGCTCTCTCTATTGCAGCTACTCAACCCTGCCCTTACAGAAAGAAGGCACCCACAGAAAATACCTAAACAAATAAACATGCCTGGATTCCAATAAAAGTTTATCTCTGGACACTTGTTGACTTAAAGAAAAATGTTCAACCTGAGAGTTGTAACTTTTAAGTTTTATCCGGGGATATTATTAAGTAAGGACTATAGCTCAGGAGACAGCTGCTCAGTAGCTCTGAGGAAACTGCTCATAAGAGATTGGGGAGAAGCCAGTTTATATATGATTTCTGGCTAGGAAACACACGCGGTCGAGCATATATTCTTTTGTTGTTGTTGTTGTTGTTGTTGTTGTTGTACGCGGGCCCTCTCACTGTTGTGGCCTCTCCCATTGTGGAGCACAGGCTCCGGACGCGCAGGCTCAGCGTCCATGGCTCACGGGCCTAGCCGCTCCACGGCATGTGGGATCTTCCCGGACCAGGGCATGAACCCGTGTCCCCTGCATCGGCAGACGGACTCTCAACCACTGCGTCACCAGGGAAGCCCAAGCACATATTCTTAGTAAAAGATTACTGCTATTCACAAAGAACAGATATCTCAAGTTAATGACTTTAGTGCTTTTCTATGTATGGGAAGATGCAAGAATCTGGGTTCATTAAAATTCTTCCTGAAATACACATCTGCCTAAGGGCCTCCTTATCCAAAGCTCAGCGTGCCTCATCCTGTTTTTCATCCTGAATTCCTCTCAAGTTGCAATGTGGGTAGGCTGCTGCAGTGGCTGATGACTTAATCCTTGTAGAACTGGGTGGTGAGTAATGTCTTTTGTTGATCTTTGTTTACAAACTTGAATTTTATATAATTTTCATGTGTCATGAAATATTATTCATCTTTGAATTTTTTCTAACCATTTAAAACTATAAAAACCATCTTATATATGGGCAAAACCAGACTTTGGGTTGTATTTGACCTACGGGCTGTAGTTTTCCAACCCATCGTTTACACACTTAATAGTCCGGTCTGAAGATATCAGATGGTAATTAAAGTCATAAAAAAGAATGAAATTGCATAGGAAATACAGGATAGTATAAAAGATGATTCAGATATAAGGCTTTGCAAGCTCTGAGAATTAAAGATTATATAGAAGAAAAAGATGCTGTGAGGAAGACTGAAAAGGAACAAGTAAAGTGGTAGAAAGAAACCAGAGAATATGGCACCCATGATCTTGAGAAAGAAAAAGGCGATCCTGACAACCATAAGCTGGGACAGAGCTCGGCCATGGTGTTTTCCTGTTGAATGTGGACACTTTCAAAGAACACCTGCTTGAGACAAGGTCACTATATAACCATGATGGAGTGAGATAAAAACAAGAAGACTCTTTGACCATGTCTAAACACAGACAAATTCAAGAACACTATGAAAAGTACGAATATTTCCAAACTTTCCAATTCTGAACTAGTAGGAATGACAGCTGCTTCTTCACGAATTATAACTTTAGCCTCACCCTATTCTTTCTACCTACAAAGTAAAAATTATTAAGATATACGAGGTATCACCTCACGCTGGTCAGAATGGCCATAATCAAAAAAATCTATAAACAATAAATGCTGGAGAGGGTGTGGAGACAAGGGAACCTTCCTACACTGTTGGTGGGAACGTAAATTGGTGCAGCCACTATGGAGAACAGTATGGAGGTTCCTTAAAAAAACAAAAACAGAGCTACCATATGATCTAGCAATCCTACTCCTGGGCATATACCTGGAGAAAACCATAATTCGAAAAGATACATGCACCCCAGTGTTCACTGCAGCACTATTTATAACAGCCAGGACACGGAAGCAACCTAAATGTCCATCAACAGAGCAATGGATAAAGAAGATGTGGTACATATATAAAATGGAATATTACTCAGCCATAAAAAAGAACAAAATAATGCCAATTGCAGCAACATGGATGGACCTAGAGATTGTCATACTGAGTGAAGTAAGTCAGACACAGAAAGACAAATATCATATGATATTGCTTATACATGGAACCTAAAAAAAGGGTACAAATGAACTTATTTACAAAACAGAAGTAGAGTCACAGATGTAGAAAACAAACTTATGGTTACCAGGGGATAAGCGAGGGAAGGATAAATTAGGAGATTGGGATTGATACATATGCATTACTATATATAAAATAGATAACTAATAAGGACCTACTGTATAGCACAGGGAACTCTACTCAGTACTCTGCAGTGGCCTATATAGGAAAAGAATCTAAAAAGAAAAAAAGCGTGGGCATATATATATGTGTAACTGATTCACTTTGCTGTACACCTGAAACTAACACAACACTGTAAATCAATGATACTCCAATAAAAATTTTTAAAACAGATACACAGCCATAGAATCCCACTGCTTCCCGAAAGCACTCAGTCTAGAACAGATTTCATTTCCTTGAACCTTCCTCCAAATCACCTAACACAAGTCCAAAACGTATAACAAGAACTTCAGCACACTCTAATTAAGATGCCCTATAGTTCCTCGTGGTGTACTGTCTCTTTCCTGCACCAGGTATGCAAATTCCCAATTTGTTCAACTACAGGTGGTCTTTTACTAGTGGACATCAACAAAGAGAACATCTCAAAAAAGGACTCTTAACTGTATCAAACGCTAATGAGAAGTCAAATAAGATGGGGACTGAAAAGTGATCACTGGATTTGTTTACATGAAACAGCTGGTGTGTTTAACAACAAAGACAGTCCATTTGAGTAGTTGAAGTGAATGTCAGACGGTGACGGGATCTCATGTGAATGCTGAGTACAAAAATAAAAACAGCATTCACAGACAAGTTTGCAAGTATGTGAATTTGACATGATGAAGAGCAAAAATGGATACATTTCACCAATGATTATTTTTATATGTTCTAATTATAGTCTGGGTCCTTAATTTCTATTCCTAAAATACTTTATAGGTGTTGCTTAACATGCACTGAATTAAAGATCTTTAATAAAATCTCTTTAGATGATGATATTTCAAGTATTTCTATCCTAAGAATGGCACAAAGTAACTAGAATTATTTTAAGTGGAAAATATTTCAGCAATTATGTATTTCACAGGGAAATATTTCTGCAATACCAAAAGACTTTCATGGGGAGAAAATGAATGCAGTTAATTATTTTCCAATTAGCCTCAAGTATTTTCATGGGAAAAACAATATATGGGTAAAATAATTCATTTATCTGGAGGTTCCAGATAATAATCACAGCAGTGTAACATATTGTATTTTATTCACAGAATCAAAATATCAACATAGTTGTTCTTCATGTAAAAAGTAAATTCTATACCTCAGGAATCTGAATCTATTAAAAATAATTTTGCTTCTTTTGGTTTTTCTTTGATGTTCAGTATTAGAGAATATAATTCTGCCATGCAATCTCTTTTCTGGTAACCAGGGTAGAATATTAGGGCTTATTTGTGATAGGCCAGAAAAAAAAGAGTAAATTGTTTTAAGATTCAAACTGAGCTTGCACTTTCTCTAGTATGTATTTACAATTCTTTCTGCTGTAATTCAGCCTATTTCTTTTTCTCCTAACATAGTAAAAAATATCATTGCCAGTCATCAAACCTATGATTTAAGGCTTAGGCAGGAACGCTTTTGCTGTGTTTCACATCTTCAAAGCAGCGCCTCAGTCTCTTTTGAGATGCATATTAATTAGACAGGCTAAACTGAAGTACTTAAAAGAGCTCTAAGAATCTTTATCTTCAATATTAGATATCCTCACCATCTCTTCCACGCTTCTTCTGCACCATTACAAGGAATAAAACTTATAACCTATTCTACCACAATATAAAGCATAGAACTGATGCATAGAAGAGACATCTAAAACGCAGAAGCTCTGCCTCTGTTGGTTAGCCTCTCGAAAGTCAACTACTTTGGAACAGATGAAACCTGGAAATACTTCTAACCACACCTAACAGTGGAAATCTTTCTGTTCTAGGAAATGAAGGAACTTTATTCGTTAGCATATTGGTAGACTAATAAAGCCTTCTCTGGAGAAGACTACACTTTCTCAATTATTTCCTCTTTTGTTACTGATACTTTTTCTCAGATTTTCCTGTTAAGTTTCATATTCATGCCCAGTTATGTCAGAATCCTTAAGGATGAGATACAAACATCAGCATTTTTAAAATGCTTTCTGGAAGTTCCCTAAATTATTCCAATATGCAGCCAAGACTGGGAACCTCTGGTTAAGGTCACTGTTGATAAATGTAATCTCTTTAAATACTATTTATTGAATTCCTATTCTAATATATGTACCATGAACAAAACATAGCTCACAATATCCCTAGAAGGCAATGTATTATTAAATACATTTTAATGGTAAATAAGTGAAACTCAGAAGTTAAGTACTTGCAAAGAACACCAAAGGGTGGTTGGACAGAGCCAGGACACAATCCAGTGCTCTCTCCACCTACCCAGCTGCTTTGTGGAAGGAATATGTAACTGTTTGTATGTTCTCTTATCTTTTTGTTTTGTTTTGTTTTTGTTTTTAGTTAGGTATAATTGACATATAACATTATATTAGTTTCAGGTGCACAGCAAAATGATTTGATGTTTGTATACACCACAAAATGATCACAGTAAATCTAGGTACCATCTGTCACCATACAGAGTTATGAATTTTTTTCCTTGTGATGAGAACTTTTAAGAGTTATTCTCTTAGCAACTTTCAAATATGCAACACAATTTTATTGACAATAGTGGCCATGCTGCATATTACATTCCAGGACTTAATTATTTTGTGACTAGAAGTTTGTACCTCTTGACTCCCTTCACCCAATTCACCTCCCTCTCAACACCCTTGTCCTCTGGCAACTACCAATCTAGTCTCTGTATCTGTTAGTTTGATTCCGTTTGTTCATTTGTTTCATTTGTTCATTCGTTCATGGATGGAAGGTCCAACCATGTTGTCACAAATGGCAAGATTTCATTCTTTTTTATGGCTGAGTAGTATTCCATTATACATGTGTGTGTAAATATATATATATTCTTTAGTCGTTCATCTAAGGGATACGTTTCCATATTTTGGCTGTTGTAAATAATGCTGCAATGAACACAGGGGTGTATATATCTTTTCAAATTAGTGTTTTCCTTTTCTTCACATAAATACCCAGTAGTGGAATTGCTGGATCATATGGTAGTTCTATTTTTATTTTTTTGAGGAACTACTGTACTGTTTTCACTGTTTTCCATAGTCATTATAACAATTTACATTCTCACCAACAGTGCACAAGAGTTCCTTTTTTCCACATTTTCTCCAACACTTATTTCTTGTCTTTTTGATAATAACCATTCTGACAGGTGTGAGGTGATATCTCATTGTGGTTTTGATCTGTATTTCCCTGATGACTAATGATGTTGAGCATCCTTTCATGTTCCTGTTAGCCATCTGTATGCCTTTGGAAAAATGTCTATTCAGATCTTCTGCCCATTTTTCAGTTGGATTGTTTGGAATTTTTTTGTTATTTAGCTGTATGAGTTCTTTATATTTTCTGGATATTAACCTCTTACCAGATATATGATTTGAAAATATCTTCTCCCATTCAGTAGGTTGTCTTTTCATTTTGCTGATGGTTTCCTTTGCTGTGCAGAAGCTTTTTAGTTTGCTGTAATCCAAATTATTTACTTTTGCTTTTGTTGCCCCTGCCTTTGGAGTCAGCTCCAAAAATCATCACCAAAACTAATGTCAGTGAGCTTACCCCTTATGTTTTCTTCTAGGAGTTTTATGGTTTCTTACATTCAAGTCTTTATTCTGAGTGAAATTTTGTTCATGGTGTAAGATAGTAGTCTAATTTCATCCTTTTGCATGTGGTTGGTCAGTTTTCCCAAAACCATCTATTGAAGAGATTGTCCTTTCCCCACTGTATATTCTTGCCTCCTTCACATCCTTTAATTATCCATATATCATGGGTTAATTTCTGGGCTCTCTATTCTGTTCTATTGATCTACGTGTCTGTTTTTATGCCATTACCATACTGCTTTGATTACTACAGCTTTGTTATATAGTGTGAAATCAGGGAGTGTGATACCTCTAGTTTTATTCTTCTTTCTTAAGATGGCTTTGACTATTCAGACTCTTTGACTATTCAGACCAAATTCAGCAGTATATTAAAAGGATCATACACCATAATCAAGTGGGATTTATCGAGGGATGCAAGAATGGTTCAACATCTACAAAAGTTTTGGAATCAAAACTTTTAGAATTGTTCTATTTCTGTGAAAAGTGCCATTGGAATTTTTACAGGGATTGCATTGAATCTGTAGATTGCCATGGGAAACATGGACACTTTAACAATGTTAATTATTCAAATCCATGAGCACAATATCTTTCCATTTATTTGTGTCATCTTCAATTTATTTCATCAGTTCCTTACAGTTTTCAGTGCACAGGACTTTCACCTCCTTGGTTAAATTTATTCCTGGGTATTTTATTCTTTTTGATGTAATTATAAATAGGATTGTTTTCTTAACTCTTTTTCTGATAGTTTGTTGTTGTTATATAAAAACACAACAGCTTTTTGTATATTGATCTTGTACCCTTCAACTTGAATTTATTAATCTTAACAGTTTTTTTGGTGGAGTTTTTAGGGTTTTCTATATATAAAATCACGTTGTCTGAAAACAGTGACAGTTTTACTTCTTCTTTTCCAATCTGCATGCTTTTTGTTTCTTTGTCTTGCCTAATTGTTCTGGTTAGCACTTCCAATATTATATTGAATAAAACTGGCAATAGTGGGAATCCTGGTCTCAGAGGGAAAGCTTTCAGCTTTCACTGTTGAGTATGATGTTAGCTGTGGGCTTGTCATATATGGTCTTTATTATGTTGAGGTATGTTCCCTCTATGTCCACTTTATTGAGAGTTCTTATCATGAATGGATGTTGAATTTTGTCAAATCCTTTATCTGTATCTATTGAGATGATCATATGATTTTCAACCTTCATTTGTTAATGTGGTATATCACACTGATTGATTTGTGGATGTTGAACCATTCTTGCATCCCTTGATAAATCCCACTTGATTATGGTGTATGATCCTTTTAATATACTGCTGAATTTGGTCTGCTAATATTTTATTGTGGATTTTTGCACCTATGTATATTAGGGACATGGGCCTGAATTTTCTTTTTTTGTGGTGTAATTGTCCAGTTTTGGTATCATGGTAATGCTGGTCTCATAAAAGGAGTTTGGAAGCGTTCCCTCCTCTTCAGTTTTTTGGAAGAGTTTGAAAAGGATAGTATTAAATCTGAGTATTTTGTAAAATCTACCAGTACTGTAAAGCTGTCTGGTCCTGGACTTTTGTTTGTTAGGAAATTTTTGATTATTGATTTAATCTCCTACTAATAATTAGTCTATTCAGATTTTCTATTTCTTCATGGTTCAGTCTTAGAAGATTGTATTTTTCTAGAAACTTATCTATTTCTCACATACTGTCCAAGTTATTGGCATATAATGATTCATAGTAGTATCTTATGATCTTTTGTATTTCTTTGATATCAGTTATGAATTCTCCTCTTTCAATTCTGATTCTTGCCTACTTGAATGCTCTCTCTTTTATTATTAGTGAGTCTAGCTAAAGGTTTGTTAATTTTGTTTATCTTTTCAAAGAACCAGCTCTTAGCTTCACTGGTTTTTCTATTGTCTTTTTAGTCTCTATTTTATTTATTTCAACTCTCATCTTTTTAACTTCTTTCCTTCTACTAACTTTGGACTTTGTTTGTTCTTTTTTCTCCTAGTTCCTCTAGGTGTGAAGTTAGATTGTTTGAGATTTTTCTTGTTTTTTGACGTATGCCTCCATCACTGTGAACTGCCCTCTCAGAACTGCTTTTGCTGCATCCAATAAATTTTGGTATGTTGTATTTCCACTTTTACTTTTCTCAAGGTATTTTCTATTTCTCCTTTGATTCCTTTGTTCATCCATTGTTTGTTCAGTAGCATGTTGTTTAATCTCCATACTTTTGTGATTTTTCCTGTTTTCTTCTTGTAATTAATTTCTCGTTTCATACTATTGTGGTCAGAAAATGCTTGATATGATCTGAATCTTCTTAAATTTACTGAGACTTGTTTTATGGCTTAACATATGATCGATCCTGGAGTTCCATGTCCTCTTATCTTTAAGGTTCAGGTTTTCTCATATCCCCACATCTCGTTCACATTATACTCCCACACTCCATCATAGCCTGCCACTCATTTACTCTTCAGAATTCAACTCCACATCACCAAGTTCAAAACCTTCCTCTTACTTCTTAGACTGAGTAAAGCACACTTGCGTAACAACTTGGACTTAACTTACACTTAATCATTTTAGGCTATGAAAATTTGATTGACTTCTCTGTCTACCTCAGCTAACTCTGTGCTTCTCAAGGGTGTAACTGGGTCACAGTTGTCTCTGAATCTCTGGGGACTAAAAATCAATAAATATTTCTAAAATGTACATCGGTTTGGCAAAACCACTATCTCATATTTAGAGGGAGAGACATTCCAATACTTTTGATTTCTTAAACATTATTCTTCTATGACTCCACATACTTTTTTAATTATGTGAGAGTTCAAAACTAGGGGTGTGTCTTTTTGTATATATACATATAAATAATTAAATGTGTATGTAGTCATTTATTTGTTCAGCAATTTCTGAACTTCCAAAAACATGTTTCAATCACTAGATTTTGCTAGATTGTAAGGTGTGAAAATGTAGTCCTGAGTCTATGAGCTAGATTCCTGCTGTCAAGGAGTGCAAAACTGGGCCACTGAGATTTGCAAACTATCTTGATGGAGGCAGCAAATTCAGAGTCGAGACCTTTCTAATAACAGACATTCTGCCAGTGCAGGTATCTATTTACCATAATTGGTAATTCCATACAGCTTTGTTTATGGTTAGGTTGCTAAGGACATTTCCCTAAAGATTTGCTTTTAATGCATCAGGCAATTGCATGCAATCAGGCTCTGTGAATGTTTTGCTGATGTAAATCAACTTATCAACAGTCATTCTTCTGCCCATTTTTGTCCCAGTCCTTTGTGAGGCTGATACTAGCAACCTCCTTCAAATAATGTCAGATTGCATGGTGACTCTGTGATGTACAATTATGTTTCCACACTAAAACCAACACATTTATTTTCCCATCTAGTCTCATGTTCTACCATTAGAACCCAAGTCTTTAGAGATGAGGTATATTCTATTTTCCCTTCTCTTTTGATTAGGGTGATGGGCAATATGTAAGATTCAAATCCTTACTTGCCAGCACAACTTCTAAAACACTTTCCACATTAAATTACCAAGTAAAACCAATAGCTTTCCATCCTCAAGAAGTAAATATTTGAATCTTAACATGCAGCTTGGAGGCCAAAGTCATTATATAGTGGATTTCTCTCAAACAAAATTGCTTCTAAACTCAAGCTGCTAGTTAGCAGATGTAATACTCAGCACCCCTCAAGAATATGCTTCAAACAAACAATGTTAAAAATGAGCAAAGTAAATGAAGATATATTTATCACAGGATAGTTTCAAAATGAATGGAGCCACTGTTCACCGTACAATTCATGAGACTGATGCCTTAAATATTGATTTCCTAATCACTGTCTTTGTAGGAAAGCATTCTGATTTTTTCCTGGCATAAATTCGACTTTAAACAGAGTAAGAAGCTTTTAGCAAGAAAATTTTATATCTGTTTATGTCTGAAATTAAGACCACAAGAATTGAAAGGAAGAAAAAATAACCAAGGGGGTTTTCAAAAATTTAAAACTCTATCATGCATAAATGGAGCTCATCAAAGAAAGTAATTTCCCTGCAGAAAACATTCCATCTTTTGTCTTATGTAAGTTATCAACATGAATATTTTATTCTCAATGAAACTGCCTTTCCCCCTTTGTGTTTCATAGTTTCCACTTGGTGTCTCAAATAAATAAACTTCTTTCCTACCATCCCACTCTATTGTTCAGGTCAGTTACAATAAAATATTACTCTTTCCTGGTGTAAATGATAATTACAGATTGAGCTTTACTAATTCAAAGTTTTTCATTCTTAGCTCTATTGTGTTTTGAAGTTTAGAAATACTAACCACTTGAATAAATCCACGATAAACACAAACCTTTTTATTTTTTTTCCAACATGGAGTATAGCATCTCAGGCATCTATGATATTAGAAAGCTTATCTTGGCTTAATTTCATTCTTAATCCAAAGGATGGAATAAAGTTTCCATGGAATGACAACTCTAGTAAATGCAATTTACAATAGGCAGTCCAATTAGCCTAAATGGATGTAGTAAACCTGACAGTGTCATCCGCATTAATCCCAAAGACTACAATCGTTGTATGTTTGCAATACCCTTAAGTGGAGGGTTCTTCTGCCTCCTCACCTAATGGTTTAAACACTCAAGTCACCTACTAAATCTTCTTGCTCTGCCTATACCTTGAATACACTGTGATGTATGGAATATCAAAAAAGTGTAATTTATTTGTAGATATATCAAAATAATATATTATTCTTGTTAAAAATTCACTGATAAATACTTCTTTGAAAACTAAAGAAAGTATAACTATTATTCTTACTTTATTTGAGTCAAAGAAATTGAATTAAGTAATTTTATGTAGGCTACAAATATATTCATACTCTTAAGCTTTTGAATAGTAAACATATAAGTTCAGTCCCTATGTTTCCAGATGCTCGGCCAGATAAGTTGTCAGTTAGACTCTGCTTCCTATAGTTCAACTGAGAAATAATCTTGTAAAAGTTTCATGTTCTCAAGCCCTTATAATTTATAAGCAGAAATGTTTTTCACATTGGTGATAATTACCTTATATACTAGACCATAGGATTCAAATCCTCATACAACCATTTATCATCTTGCTTGCATAGTTGAAGAGAGTATTCATAATTCATTTGATATTTTAAAAATTACTCTGATTATAGTAGATGCTGATAGGACCCAAGGTGAATATTCAGAAAATAATTCTCTTCAAAAGAGCATAATGAAAATAGAAAGCACTATGCATTCTTTAACTTCCACATAACTTCATATATCTTGTATCTTATAACCATCTTAAAACCAAAAATTGAAACACTGGAAAATAATAAATAGGAAAACATCAATCATATTTGATCTTGTTAGATTAGCTTACTTTTAAATACAGCCCTATAAATAGGGCAAACAGTCAGTGATCATAAACCATGTCAAGGCTGAGTTTTTGACAAATATGATTTTTAGCTTCCTTCAGTCTCTGGTTTCAGCACAGCATTGCCCTTTAAAAATGCAACAATAAATCAGTAGCATTTCCCGCAGTGCAATGTAAAAAGTGACAAAAACTACAGCATAACTCACATAAATAGAATGTTATGCTAATACTCAAATCTTTCACTCAAGGCAACAGAATTTAATTTTGAAGCAAGGCAGTTATTCATCCTTTCCATTAAGCACATTTCAAAAAATAAAAACCGAAGTGATTAAACTACATTGTCCCTATTTTAACCTGATGACTTGCTATTATAAATATTTTTCACCACCTCTTAGCTGCATCATTCAAAATATAAATATAGCAGCAGCTAATGTGAAAAAATAATTTTTTATATGTAACTGAATTTCTCCTAATGTTACTTACAGACATATTCAATAAATTATGACTTTATTCAATCTTTAAATGTAAGTTGTACTTGAAGACACTTCAATTTAATTTTTCTTAGCAACATCTCATATCATGTGGTTTCCTTTAATGATAAAAAGAGTGATTTATTAAAATATTTAAAGCAGGTAATAACTGTCATTTAAGAACTTTATATAATTTTTTGAATCACCAAAGTTTCTTTAATTGTGAAGTTTATCATGTGAAACAAGTTTTACTAAGATAAAATGGTGCTGAATGCTAAGGTGTTCTCAAGAATTAAAATATCTTAAACCTATGAGAGTGATGGCATTTTTTATGAGGGTGCCTTTCATTCAGATAATTTAAATTTCAGCAAATACATTTTCAGTGACACCATTTGATCAGACATAAAAGATTATAAAATCATCCAATAAAATAAGCTTGATTTTTAGTTGGCCTACTAATAAGATATTTATGACAGTCTGTCTACTAATAAAGTACTCAAATATAATGTGTCAAACTAAATGTAGGTAAAACATTGTATTTGAAAAATTTCATAGCTGGCTTTAGAAATATATGTTTGCTGGGTTCCAAACCTATTCTATGTATGTCCCATAAAAAATAAACTAAAAAAACCCCATAAATATACTTGCTTTGTCCCATGATCAAGAGTTTCTAGATTGATTTGACTTTGGGAAGTTTAAAATTAAATTCAGATGCAGTTAACTACTTACTCTTGTTATTTGCTATATAGGTATAGCTGTTCACTTTGATATTTATATGAATGTAAATTTATCATCCTTTATGTATGAATTTTACTATATTAATGTGTTCACATACAATTAATGAGTCTTTTCAAATGTAATCTGTTTCACAAAACATATTTATTTTATGGAAGTTCAAGTGTACCCCCAAATTTTGAACTATATTTATTTACACACAAGACTATAACAGAATTAACACAACTGTTAAAATAATTCAGTCTAAAACACACACTTACATGCACAATTCCATCTAAATTATTTAGATAAAAGTAGCATAAGGTATGAAATTTTGAAAAATTGGTTCAGTTGTATATTTTCAGTAAGTCTATGCAGAAAGCACACAGGTTGCTCTGAAATAACTAAAAAAATACCACAAGCAGTCATGAAAACAAAACCAATAAAAGTCATAAAAAGCACAATTTGCAATGGATAATTATAATTTATAATATAAAATAGAATGTACATATTACTTGTTATAAATAGAAGGTTTTAGATCCAGCAAGCCCACTCCTGAGCATATCCCCAGACAAAACTCTAATTTGAAAAGATACATGCACCCCAATTTTCACAGCAGCACTATTTACAACAGCCAACACACAGAAGCAACCTAAATGTAAAGCAACATATGAATGAATAAGGAAGATGTTGTATGTATATATATACACACAGTACTACTCAGTCATAAAAAAGAAATAATGCCATTTGCAGCAACATGGATGGACCTATGTTGAGATTATTATACTAAGTGAAGTAAGTCAGAAAGATAAAGACAAATACCATGATATAACTTACATGTGGAATCTAAAATATGACACAAATGAACTTTACGAAACAGAAACAGACAGGCAGACACAGAAAACAAACTTACAGTAATCAAAGGAGAAAGGGGTGGGGGAGGGGTAAGTTAGGAGTATAAAACTAACAGATATGCACTACTATATATAAAATGGATAAATAACAAGGCCTACTGTATAGCACAGGGAACTACATTCAATATCCTATAATAGGGAGAGACCTTCAAGATGGCAGAGGAGTAAGACATGGAGATCACCCTCCTCCCACAAATACATCAGAAATACATCTACATGTGGAACAACTCCTACAGAACATCTAGTGAATGCTGACAGAAGACCTCAGACCTCCCAAAAGGCAAGAAACTCCCCACGTACTTGGGTAGGGCAAAAGAACAAAACAGAGACAAAAGAATAGGGACGAGACCTGCACCTCTGGGAGGGAGCTGTGAAGGAGGAAAAGTTTCCACACACTAAAAAGCCCCTTCACTGGTGGAGATGCTGGGTGGTGTGGGGAAGCTTCAAAGCCACAGAGGAGAGGGCAGCAGCAGTGGTGCAGAGAGCAAAACGGAGAGATTCCCGCACAGAGGATCAGTGCCAGCCAGCATTCACCAGCCTGAGGCTTTCCAGCTAACCCACCAGGGCGGGACACGTTGGGGCTGGGAGCTGAGGCTCCTGCTTTGGAGGTCAGATCCCAGGGAGAGGACTGGAGCTGGCTAAATGAACACAGCCTGAAGGGGGCTAGTGTGCCACAGCTTGCTAGAGGGAGTCCGAGAAAAAGTTTGGAACTGCCTAAGAGGCAAGAGACCATTGTTTTGGGGTGCGCGAGGAGAGGGGATTCAGAGGACCGCCTAAATGAGCTTCAGAGATGGTCACGAGCTGCGGCTATCAGTGTGGACACCAGAGATGGGCATGAAACGCTAAGGCTGCTGCTGCAGCCACCAATAATCCTGTGTGCAAGCACAGGTCACAATCCACACCTCCCCTCCTGGGAGCCTGTGCAGCCCACCACAGCCAGGGCCCTATGATCCAGGGACAACTTCCCAGGAAGAACACACAGCGCACCTCAGGCTGTTGCAACGTCATATTGGTCTCTGCTGCCGCAGGCTTGCCCCACATTCCATACCCCTCCCGATCCAAAGCTGAACCCCAGGAGCTGTGCAAACGAAAAGGAGAACAGGAAATTTCTCCCAGCAGCCTCAGGAATAGCATATTAAATCTCCAAAATCAACGTGACTTACCCTGCTTCTGTGGAATACGTGAATAGACAACGAATCATCCCAAAATTGAAGTGGTGGATTTTGGGAGCAACTGTAGACATGGGGTTTGCTTTCTGCATCTAATTTGTTTCTGCTTTTATGTTTACCTTAGTTTAGTATCTAGAGGTTATTATCACTGGTAGATTTGTTTACTGATTTGGTTGCTCTCTTCCTTTTTTTTAAATATATATATAGATATATACATTTTTTTTCCTTTTTCTCTTTTCATCACTGTGTATGTGTATACTTCTTGTGTGATTCTGCCTGTATAGCTTTGGATTTACCATCTGTCCTAGAGTTCTGTCTGTCCGTTTTTTGTGTGTTTGTTTTTCTTTTTAGTAAAGTTTTTAGCGCTTGTTATCATAGGTGGATTTCTTTTTTGGTTTGGTTGCTCTCTTCTTTCTTTCTTTCCTTTTTATTACTTCTTTTTTTCATTTTCAATAATTTTTTAAATTTTAATAACTTTATTTTATTTTATCTTTTTCTTTCTTTCTTTTTTTCTCCCTTTTCTTCTGAACCATGTGGCTGACAGGGTATTGTTGCTCCCGCCAGGTATCAGGACTCTGGCACTGAGGTGTGACAGCCGAGTTCAGCACATTGGTCCACCAGAGACGTCCCAGCTCCAAATAATATCAAACAGCAAAAGCTCTCCCAGATATCTCCATCTCAATATTAAGACCCAGCTCCATGCAACAACCAGCAACCTACAGTGCTGGACACCCTAAGCCAACCAACTAGCAAGACAGGAAAACAACCCCACCCATTAGCAGAGGCCGCCTAAAATCATAAGGTCACAGACACCCCCAAAACACACCACCGGACGAGGCCCTGCCCAGGAGAAAGACAAGATCCAGCCTCATCCACCAGAACATAGGCCCCAGTCCCCTCCACCAGGAAGCCTACAGAAACCACTGAACCAACCGTAGCCACTGGGGACAGACACCAAAAAAAATAGGAACTATGAACCTGCAGGCTGCGAAAAGGAGACCCCAAACACAGTAAGTTAAGCAAATTGAGAAGACAGAGAAATACACAGCAGATGAAAGAGCAAGATAAAAATCCACTGGACCAAACACATGAAGAGGAAATAGGCGGTCTACCCGGAGAAGAATTCAGAATAATGATAGTAAAGATGATCCAAAATCTTGGAGATAGAATGGAGAAAATACAAGAACTGTTTAACAAGGACCTAAAAGAACTAAAGGGAAAACAAACAATGATGAACAACACAATAAATGAAATTTAAAATTCTCTAGAAGGAATAAATAGCTGAATAACTGAGGCAGAAGAACAGATAAGTGACCTGGAAGATAAAATAGTGGAAATAACTACTGCAGAACAGAATAAAGAAAAAAGAATGAAAAGAATTGAGGACAGTATCAGAGACCTTTGGGATAACGTTAAACACACGAACATTCGAATTATAGGGGTCCCAGAAAAAGAAGAGAAAAAGAAAAGGACTGAGAAAGTATTTGAAGACATTATAGTTGAAAACTTCCCTAATATGGGAAAGGAAATAGTCAGTCAAGTCCAGGAAGCACAGAGAGTCCCATACAGGATAAATCTAAGGAGAAACACACCAAGACACATATTAATCAAATTATCAAAAATTAAATAAAAAGAAAAAAATATTAAAAGCAGCAAGGGAAAAGCAACAAATAACATACAAGGGAATCCCCATAGGGTGAACAGCTGATCTTTCAGCAGAAACTCTTCAAGGCAGAAGGGAGTGGCAGAACACATTTAAAGTGATGAAAGGGAGAAAACTACAACCAAGATTACTCTACCCAGCAAGGATCTCATTCAGACTCGACAGAAAAATTAAAACCTTTACAGACAAGAGAAAGCTAGGAGAATTCAGCACCACCAAACCAGCTTTACAACAAATGCTAAACAATCTTCTCTAGGCAAGGAACACAACAGAAGGAAAAGACCTACAATAACAAACCCAAAACAATTTAAAAAATGGTAATAGTAATATACATATCAATAATTACCTTAAATGTAAAAGGATTAAATGCTGAAATCAAAAGACATAGACTGGCTGAATGGATACAAAAACAAGACATGTATATATGCTGTATACAAGAGACCCACTTCAGACATAGGGACACATACCGACTGAAAGTGAGGGGATAGAAAAACATATTCCATGCAAATGGAAATCCAAAGAAAGCTGGAGTAGCATTTCTCATATGAGACAAAATAGACTTTAAAATAAAGACAATTACAAGAGACAAAGACAGGGCTTCCCTGGTGGCGCAGTGGTTGGGAGTCCGCTTGCCGATGAAGGGGATGGGGGTTCGTGCCCCGTTCCGGGAGGGTCCCACATGCCGCGGAGCGGCTGGGCCCGTGAGCCATGGCCGCTGGGCCTGCGCGTCCGGAGCCTGTGCTCCTCAATGGGAGAGGCCACAACAGTGAGAGGCCCGTGTA